>NW_008332654.1:2141327-2142074 GCF_000622305.1 Nannospalax galili | reverse complement strand
CTGGCTTGGGCTTTCTCACTTTTTTGCTATTTTGGAAAATATGTCCATTCCTATATCCTTTTAACATCTTTTACATTCTCATTTTCTTTTATTTTTTTAAAAATAATTATGAAACACAATAGCATTAACAAATAAATTTTCCATCTGTTGTAAGAATTCTTTTCCTGAGGATACTAAGCAATACTTATTCCTTTTTAAGCTTCTAGTGTCAAGCTAATGCTTAATTAAAGTTTTACTGGGGAACCAATGAATTTACTGAGCTTACTTACCAAGATAAATGAGGGGTTGCTGAGGTGTATGTATGACCTGATGGTATGCACACAGGAAAGCCTTTACCCATGATGGGTCATGCCTTCCCTTCCTAGCCTTCCCCAGATTGTATACTTTAGCTTTTCCCAAATCCAGGAGACCATGTGTGATTAGGGCCAAATTACAAAACAGTTGGCTGAAAAAAGTGGCTGGATACTCTGGTGAGGGCCCAGTGACCCTGCTTGGCCTTCATTTAATGAATGAGCATAACTGTTAACAAGCCCAATTATGATGATGTTTAATGATCAAGCATAGCTGAAGTCATGATGATGGTAGTTATTTCATGCAGAAGAGACTGCTGTACAGCATCATCTTATTAAAAGAACATGGAATTTAAAAGGATTTGGTGCTAGGATCCACATATGAGGGATATTTACAAATCTTGGTCTCCAATACTGTAGTGCCCACCTGTAGCTAAGGGAGACAACCAGCTATTCT
>NW_008332654.1:2121511-2141095 GCF_000622305.1 Nannospalax galili | reverse complement strand
CCCTGTCTAGAACTTGTAATGTTAATTACTCTTGCCTTTACTTCTCCTTCTATTCACAATTCAAGGACTTTCTTTTCCCTCTACAGATAAGAGTTATGCAATTTGGGAGTCTTTTAGATAGACCCACTGAAGGGGTACTCCAATTGCCTCACCTTGCGTCCCTGTTCAGCATGGAAGAAGCCAGAGCAGTCTGTGTCCCAATTCCCTATTGGCAATTTGGATAGCCTCTTCAGAGGATGGTGTAATAAGTATAGGAGGTAGGAATTGGCTACGCAGTTAGGGTAAAAAGACTCCAAAGAAAAGCAGCCAGCTTCTTGGCTAAAACTTAAAATGTCCTTGGGCCTCTTAGCAACATACTCCATTTCAAAGGCCAAAAATTGTCGAAAGTATTTGGGAACCTTTATCTAATTCTTAAAAGATTTTAGGGTTATCTCTTCTGGGGGGGGGAATGTTACAGTAGCCAAAATCCCCATAAAAAATAAATGAAAAAAGAAGGAAGAAAAAAAAGAACTTAATATTTCATTGTATAAATGTACCATAACTTCAGTAACCCATTCAACAGTTGATGGACATTTAGGTTGGTTCCATTTCCTGGCTATTTTGCAGTAGAGCAGCATTGAACATAGATGAACAGGCATCTCTGTAGTAAGATACAGAGTCCTTTGTGTATATGCCCAAGCATGGTATGGCTGAGTCATGTGGGAGATCTACTTTTAGCTTTTTGAGCAACTTCCACACTGATTTCCATAATGGCTGCACCAGTTTGTACTCTTACCAGCAGTGAATAAATGTTTATTCACCTTTTCCATTAAAAAAAATGCATACAGAGTTGAACTCTGCTAAACTGCTCTCATATAGATTATTTAAAGTGTCAGACATAGAGCTGCAACTGGGCCTGGTGGAACAGACCTGTAATTCCAGTTTCTTCAGAGGCTGAGGCAGGATGATTATGAGTTCAAGTTCAGCTTGGACAACTTAATGAGAAAGACCTTCTCCTCAAAATAGAAAAATAAAAATAGGGCTAGAGCTAGAGCTCAGTGGTGGACTGCTTGCCTAGCCTGAGGCTCTAGATTTAATCCCCAGTACTGTTATCAATCAATCAGTAAATAAAAATTAAAGTATAAAGCTCAGGTTCCTACTCAATTGCTCTGACTTTAAAACTTTATGATTTGTTTTTCTTGTGTCAAGACAAATAGAAAAAACGCAGAGTGCTGGCACTAGGAATGCAGACACCATTTACTTCTGCTAATACGTCTCTTCACTTTCTCTGATTATCAAATCATGTATTTACCATTATAAAACACATTTTGTAAAGTATAGAAAAATGTTGAATATGAAATATGTTTTATACTCATACAGTTAATTTGAATTTTAGTACTGATGATCTGATTTCTTCTATGAGATGTTGTTTTTACATGCCTTAGGCATATCTGCCCACCATCTCCTTCACTAGCATTATACCAGAAGCCTTAGCATAGCCCCGTAGGAAGCATTACACATGCATGACTAAACTCTATTCTTCCTCAAAGATGTACCATGTTCATCTCTCAAGAAGTGGAAACTTTGGTTGTCTCCAATTTTTGTTTGTTTATTTGTTATTGCAGATAACACTAGGGAGTAAATCTTGAGATAAATTTTTAATCTAGATTTCTTCTTACTTCTTTAGAAGTAGAATTAGTAGTGTCTCAGTGTCAAAGGACCATTCTTAATAATGCCGCTTTTATTGCTGATTATTCTCCCCCATGGTCCAAAGAGGTTTTTCTGGATCACATCTTACATGAATCCATACGTACAATAAATTCTTCTTTTGAGCAGTCTCACTTAACACTGTGATGTGTTGATTTACACAACACTTCATGATGTCTAACTTTCTAGATGAATTGGCCCTTTAGTAAAAATTCAGAGCACCTATACTGAGACTTTCCTAGGACTTTAAATTGATATTGTTTTTCTCTCTTTTCTTCTTTTTTAAGTAGGTTTTCTTTTGTGATTTACTTACTTCCATTTTATGTGTATAAGTGTTTTGTCTGCCTGTATATAAGTGCATCCATGTCTTGCAAGGCCCATGGAGGCCAGAAGATGGTACTGGATTGCTGGAACTGGAGTTACAGATAGTTGCTACTGCTGTGTGGGTACTGGAGACGGAACCCAGGTTCATGCAAGAGCAGTGCTACTCTTGACTGCTGAGCCATCTCTCCAGCTCCTATTTTATTTTTCTTTTGAGTTTGTTTTTACTTACTGATTTATAGTCCACAGTTGACAGCACAATTCATATATGAGCTACAACTAATGTCTTATTTTCCCAAACACTTAAAATAGTATTCAGAATATCTCAGTATTTGAGCATATTTGCCTTCAGAAGCCAAACTGAGTGACGAAATATAAATCAGTGTGATGAAAGAGAATAATTAGAGAATTACTGTTTATTTTTAAAATATAGAAAAGTGGGCTGAAGAGACAGCTGCATGGTTAAGGGTGTATTCTGGTTACTTTTTTCTTTGGCTATGATAAAAAACACCATTCTGACTAAAAGCAACTTGGGTATGAAAGGAGTTGTTTCATCTTACAATTCCCAGGCCACAGGTTCATCACTGAGGGAAGGCAAGAGCTTGAAGCAGAAACTATGGAGGAACTATGGGAACTGGCTTGTTTCCCCTGGCTTGTTCAGTTACCTTTCTTATGCAGCCCAAGTCCATCTGCACAGGAATGGCACTGCACTCTGTGGGCTGGGCCATCCTAGATCAATTAGCAATCATGAAAATGTCCTATAGACATGATCACAGGCCAATCTGATGGAAGAAGTTCCTCAGTTGAGGTGCCCTCTTCCTAGGTGACTCTGATTCATGTCAAGCTGACAAAAACTAACCAGGACAGAGCACTTACAGATATTGCACAAGACCCTAGTTCATTTCTCAGCTCTCACATGGTGGCTAACAACTGTCTGTAACCTCTAGTTCCAGGAGATCTGACACCCTCTTCTGGCCTCCACAGGCACCTATACACACGTGATACACATAAACTCATACAGGTACACACACACACACAAAATTTAAATAAATAAATCTTTAAAGTTATAGAAAATTCTCAAGCCATCTTTAACATTGAAAGTTCAGTATTTTAAGGGACTTTTAGGTCTTACACAAAGAATTTCATTCAGTTCTAGAAACAGTAAATAGGAAAAGCACCAGAGATTTTATTCTCCTTATTAATTAGTGGCACAAATAAAACTTACTCTAGAAATTCCAATGTTCACACTGCACACCAATGGCAATATTTATTACAATATATTGCTTGTAGTAAAAATTCATATACTCCAGCAGTAAATCAAACTATAAGGAATATTACTGCTTATTCATGTCAAAAAGAGTGTAACTGGAAAGAAATATTTGAAGCGTTGTGCTATGGAGCCCAACAACCAACTAGCATGGCTTTGGCAAGCAAAGCTGAATCTAACTGCCAACTTTTCAAGGTCTTTGAGAGGAACATTGAGATAAGTGGGCACCAAGGACAATTGCTTGGCATGTGGGAGAGGCACTGATAAATACTACTTGTTAGCTCTCATAAATTTCTTTCACCAGTTGCTCAGATGATTTGAATAATGTTTAAAACTTTCAACACTTCTGAACTGACGTTTTAATGTACTTTATACATTAAATCATAAAAGAACAATAGCACACATGTTTCACTTACTATTATTCAATTTGAATGGAATAGTTTTTTCTTCTCCTGGGGTGAACAATGTCCCCTACTTTGTAATTCTCTGAAAATCTGTCTACTTAGTACCTGAAATGAATAACAAATCTGCTTCCATCTGTGTCAATGCAGGTGAAGTCATTCTCAGGCTGGGAAGCTGAGATATATGAAATTGAGACAAATTCTGAACCAGCGAATTGTGTTCAGTAGGAGAATTTGCAAAGACTTAGTAAAGATATCTGACATAGGTATTAGTGGGAGTAATCACAAACAAGGTATGAATTTATGATTATTGTTCTAGGGAGTTAATCTAAAGAATTGCCTTAGCAGAAATATTCTCTCATCTTATATATAAATCATATTTAGCAAAATGACTGTGTGTCTCCATCCAAATTGTTAAAACGAGGTTTTCATATTCTTAGAAACTTAACTAGTGTTCAAGTGAGAAGTAGAGAGTGTGCTCAGTAGCTTCTCAGTCCTTCCAGATGCCAAGAGAGGAAGAATTTTCTATCTGCCATATACTAGCCTATATTTAAATGAAAATTCCCATCTAATTAAACATTACTTCCTATTCTGGGAGCATTCCTATTTGAAGCCATTGTTCTGGAAGGCTGATTGAACAGTTAATCAGGAGGATCAGGATGTTTTCTGACACAGCACTTCTCTATGAGTTTCCTGAATCCACAAAAGTACCAAGAGTAAGAGAAAGTAATAGTTCAAGAAATTTAACATAATTGAGATTTAGATTCACTAAAACCTTGGACCAACACCTCAAAGAATTGATACTTCATATTAGGAATGTGGCACATTGCATGCATGATGTTTCTGACATTCTAGTCAATATCTTGAGCAGAAAATGCTCCAAAAGAGAATGTAATAGAAACATCTATATCACAGTCTTCACTGAAACAATCTCTGTATGTGCTTACCCACTTTGGGTAAAGGATAAGAAAAGCATTTTCACACACACTTCCATCATCATGGATAATCCAAATACCAATGAGGTGACAGTAGAGTTTATTAAATTAGTTGCAAGTCCAAAAAAAGTAAAGAATTCCATCACAAGAGCATGATTTTATTTTCTTCGGCCCCAGGATGATCAACCCAGGAGAGCGAGTTAGGGAAAATGGAATACAACTCCTTTTCTGTTGATTTCCATTTTTTATTTCTTTATTTTTATTTTATGTGTGTGAGTGCTTTGCATGTTACACAATGCCCACAGAGGCTAGAGGAGGGCATTAAATCCTTGAAACTGGAGTTGTAAAAGATTGTTTGCCATCATGTGGGTGCTGGGAATTGAACCCAGGTTCTCTGCAAAAGAAAGAAATCAATGCCCCTGACTGTTAAGCCATCTCTCCAACCCCATTTCCAGTTCTTTTAAAGAACTTTATTTCTTCAGTTGGCAATACATTCAGATAGAAAATCAAAGAAAATGGTTCAGTAATAGGATAGAGATTGAGTCCCACAGCAAAATATTTGAGACCAAAGAATGTCTAAGAACAATGTTTCCATGTCATTTGGTTTGTTGGGAATCTTGTTATCACTCGTTAAACTATGACAAATAATACCAAGAGAAATAATGTCAATTTGAAGTGGAATACCATCAGATAGGAGTAAAAAAAGAAAAGAAGTCATATGCTTAGAAAAGCATGGAATTTATCAATTAGAAAGTTGCAAAGTGACCTTGAGGAGAGCAGTTTTACTATAGCAATGGATAAAGAAAACAGAATGCTGTAGGTTCTTATCATGAAATTTGGGGATGGGGTGATAAGCAAGAGCAGGAACCATGGCCAGAAGCATTTGAGGGTCTGTGGGAACCTTTATTAATAGCTTCAAGAGAGGGAGTTCATTCCTGGCATTGGAGTTTTATTTTGTTAACTTATGGTGTCTAGTAGCAGAAATATCCTCTTGCTGTAAGTTAACTCTTTAATTTCTTTTCATTATGTATATGTATATATTTTAAGTGGCTTCTATAGTGGCAGGCTTCCATATGGTGCTTTCTAAAGGCCTATAGTGTTGGTTATCCCTCCACATACTCCCCCCTCTGCCCTGCCCTCCCTTTCACTACTCCATTTAACCCTTTCCACTTTATTATTCCCCTTTCCCCTCCTTACATCACTGCATTCTACTGTACCTCCCAGGAAGCCTCTCCCAACCCCTCCATGGCCATTTGTCAGTTTCTGACTTCTTTGAATTTTCAGTTTGAAACATGAGAATCTAGGATTAATGACTTATTGTTATACAAATAGATTAATGCAACACTCAATTCTCACTAGAGAAGCTTCCTTTTGCAGCAGATGGTGATTAACACAGAAACTCACAACTGGCCAATGTGCAGAGAACAAGAGGCTGCAGAGTACTTATCCCTAAATATAACACTATATCAAACTTCTGCCTCCCAAGACTCAGGGATCATTGAGGAAGAGGGGGCAGAAAGATTATAAGAGCCAGAGGTGGTGAATAACAGCAAAGAAACACCGTTTTCCAGACAGCTTATCAGTTACTCATATGAACTCACAGCAATGGTGACAGCATGCACACGTTCCATGCAAGTTCAAACCAAACAAAATCCCAGCATAGATGCAGGGAAGAGGATAAGAAACCTGAACCCTACCTAAGGAAGTATTCACAACCAATGATTGCTGGGAAGGACGGAGATGATCTTTTTCAAGGATGTGACTCTTAGAAGGTTAACCAGGCTCCAGTGGGTGGACCCATACTGAAGACAATTAGGGACACAAATTAGACTCTATAGGCCATATAAATAATAGTATACATTAAATTGGGTGTGGACAATAAGGGAAGTGTGGATGGGGAGGAGATCTAGATACAATCAAATTATACTGCATGAAAATCACAAAAGTTCAGTAATTTTTTAAAAGAGTATAAACAGTACCTTCGCTCAGGAATGGAAGGGAACTATAGAGATGGGAGAGAATCTGAGAGAGCAAGAAAAGAAATCAAGTAAATCTTGTTAAACTTTCCCATCCCCAATTAATCAGGGAAGTAGTTAAGGTGGTATTGGTAGATAAAGATACCTAATGAAACTTGAATTTTAGAAACACAGGAATAAGTTTGTGTGAGTAAAGGAATGTCTCATGCAGTTATGAACATAATTATACAAAACTAAATACATTTATGGTTTGTCTTAAATTCAAAAATTTACACTGACAAGACTTTTTAAAAGTCACTTATTTGAAACACAAATTTTAAATGTGTATCCTGTGTATTTTTATTTGGTAAGCTGGATTTGAAATACAGTTACAGAGTACGGGTCATGTTCCACTGGTCACTAGTTTGCTGTGTAACCAAATACTACATCTATTAATAAAAAAGCATAACATCAAAAAAGGCATGAAGGTCTGAATTCAAATTCTGTTCTGTAGCTTGTGATCTTCAGCAAATTTGTCTGCCCAAAGTATGAAATGAAACTTTTGCAAGGGTGATGGGACTCCCTACACTAACTCTTGAAGCAACAGTGTCACCTAGTGGTTATGAAGCCAGTAATGAACAAGGAAGAAAATCTAGATTAAGGTTCCCAGGCTTTATCCACACAGAACTTGTTGAGTTTCCATTAGTGAGGTAGCTTGTGATCTTCAGCAAATTTGTCTGCCCAAAGTATGAAATGAAACTTTTGCAAGGGTGATGGGACTCCCTACACTAACTCTTGAAGCAACAGTGTCACCTAGTGGTTATGAAGCCAGTAATGAACAAGGAAGAAAATCTAGATAAAGGTTCCCAGGCTTTATCCACACAGAACTTGTTGAGTTTCCATTAGTGATGAATATGAATCATGAGAAATAGTTTCCACAGCATAATGCATCAGCTCCCTTCACTTTGTCTCATTAAGATGCATGTTCCACCAACACAAGGGCACAGCACCTGCCGTATTTGCCTGCCTTCCCCCAACAGTCTAATTTACTCTGTTACGAAACCCTGGTTCTGCTGCCCAGGACATTTTCCACAATGAAACTCCTCACATGGACTTTAGATTCTTCATACTTCACATTAGCTGTATTATTCTCTGGATACTGACAGAAGGGGTGGGAAAAGCGAGCAGAGCTGGAAACACGAAGCTTGGGGTTTTCTCAATTACCACCTTCAATATTTTCCCCTTCTATTTAGGTTAGAGGTTTCTGTTTTCTTTCTCATGCAGTCCAAAGGCTACACAATTTCCTTTGGGAAAAGAAGAATAATTCCCCAAACCTACACTCAGATATAAATATTCTATTACAAATCTTGCTTCCGTATTAATTTAGAACTGAAGCTTACTCTCAGTATGACTATGGCTTCTGTCCTGAAGGTTCTTCAATGAGGAGGGAGATTTATAGCTTATAGATTGTGCTTTCCAAAGGAATGAACAGGGCAGACATGTTGCACTTCCAGAAATGTCAAGACAAGTTAAAAATCTCAAGTAGCCTCTGGGGAAGATTTTACTTTGGCCCTACTTAAATTTATTACTTACATGAGAATATTATAGATTAGAATCCCACGGCCTAGTGGACAGTAAATGGTTAAATTAAGTAAACTTTGCATTAAAACTGGTAACATGTCAAGTCTGCTATGGCTTGAGAATTATTAGTCATGATTACTAGAAGTATTTCCTGGGTTTGTCTGTGAGAAATATAAATATATCAAAAACAGGTTAGAAAAAAATCATTTTAAAGAGTCAGTCCTGTCTTAGATATGTTTCTAAAATCTCAGTTATTTTCAATTACCACATATTTCTGTGTCTCTCAGACCTCTCATGTTTTTTTTAATCTTCCCAGGCTCCCCTTCACCCCAAATCTTTCACAAATATTTCACAGTTGACACTGTTTCACAATGTCCCTAGGCTGGTGGGAATTTCAAGTTCCTTTTATTCTTCTTCTTATAGGAATGAGGGGATGAGAATATAAACACAGATATTTATTGGAAAAACCACACTAGCATTTCTAAGTCAGCCCTAAGCATGAGTGAGAAGACATTTCTGCTAATATTTTTTTCTACCTCCAGAAGGTCTCCTTTCTTCTCAATGTTCCTTTTTAGGGCCTTAATAAACTTGCTGATCTAAGACTAGAGGCAGGAAACTTAGGTACAACTCCTCCCTGCAGAAATCCCAGGGCTGGCAATGGAGTCAGACCACTTAGTGCCCTAAGGCACTCCACCTCCTACACAGGTGGGAAACCAGGTCATAGAGGTTCCTGTAGTGCCTGCTTGCAGGACATCCATGAGCACCTGGTGGGAAAACTGAAGTTGAAGATCAGTCAATATTGGGCAGTGCTCTTGAACTCAATTACAAGTCACCTGTGGAAAAGAACAGTTTCCTCAGAGTGCACTTCCCAATTCAATATGACTGAGGAAATCAAACAACAACACCATAACCACTTAGCAATGATAGCAAGTCTGGTCACTGAATGGGAGATTGCTTTCAAACATGATCATTTTCCACCTGAAAACTAAAACATGGTTTCTCATTCTGGTTTGACTGTTTTGCTTAAGATGATCAGCTACTTCAGTATTGAATTTCTCAGTGCCCTTGTGAGAGCTGAGAATGCACCAGGTATTTTATGAGTCTGTAAGGGAATAAGGATGGGAACCCCTCAATGCCAACTCTATTTGCAATATTTTCACAGAATTAACAGATTTACACAATGTTCATACATACAACAGCATACACACATAGTTTCCAAATCCCGAAACAAATCAATGGAGTCTTTGGAGGACCATCCTAAACATCATGAATCTAACACTTTTGAACAAAGATTTAAAGGAAAATTCTGTGATGTAACCACAGATCTTATTAAAATCAATGGAGTTATGGAACTAATGATCTCCAAAAAAATGTTCATCTAATGTTCCCCACTGTGAGGGAGAGCAAGACAAGAACAGTAGGCATAACATTCAGAGAACTGAAGATTGTGCTGGAGGAAAAAGAAATAAAAACAAGATAAATATTAAAATGAATTCAAGATTCACACCAAACTAGTATTAAATTCAGTCCCATTATTGCCTGGTCTCTCCTCTGCTTTCTAATGTATTTTGAATATGTAGATGGTTCTAAAAAACCTCAATTTTAAAATATCATCCTTGAATGAATGGGACAAAGAGAAAGGCACAGAAACTCTGCTCTTCAGAAGGCTTGAAGCTGTAATGGTGCTTGTTTGGCACAGAATTTCAAAAGAGCTGTAGAATTCTGTCTGGGGACTCCCCTGAGAAAGGCATAGGCACGTTTGAAATATAACACATCCAACTAAACAGGAAGTGGGAATTTTTTTTTCTTTTCTATTGACATATTACATTATTTCTGGGGACTCCCCTGAGAAAGGCATAGGCACGTTTGAAATATAACACATCCAACTAAACAGGAAGTGGGAATTTTTTTTCTTTTCTATTGACATATTACATTATTTGGGAAAAGTGGCTTTGACTTTGAGAGTTTCGGGAACATATTAGTCTAAAAAGAGAGATGACCTGAGGTTTCAAGGTCCTTCCCCATGTACCCTAAAGGGAAGCTGCCTACTGGTTTTTCACACTGTCCCTTCAGCTGACAACTTCAATCCTTTTTCTCTTTATGTTTCTTCTTCTCCCCTTCTGGGCTCACCCTGTGTTGAATTAGTGCAAGAACCAGTCTGATGAACCTTAACTAGGCTGAAATAAATTAGACTCTATTTGATGGTTCCTTCTTCATTAGAGTCCCACAAGGACACCAAAAATTTTTTTTAATTAAATACAATCATGCAAGACTGTGGAAACATCTTGCAAACCCAGGGCACTCTCCTCCAACTTGGAATTATTCCCAATATACTCCAGTTCTCCTAATGAATACTAAGCAGCATTCTTGGCTAGAATCATGTGCTTTAATTTGTTGATAATGATCAACTTTTTTGGAATCACAGGCCTAAAGAGAGTCCCAAGAGACCATCTTGCTCAACCATCAGTATTCTCTAAATGTTTTCTCTCTAGAAAAATGAGCATTGCTTTCAGACAGAAGCTTTAGCAGGGAGGTATATAACAAGCCTGCCAGGCACCAGGCAGTGCCTGATTCTTTCCTGCAATCCTTCGCATGTTCTATATAGCTTCACAAAGCAGGTCAATCAAGGATGTCTGGCAGCATCTTTGCTGGTTCTCTTCCTCTCCTCCCTCATCCTCAAGCACTCTGGTACTCTGTGCTTCAAATTGTGGCACCTTGATTTCCTTAGATGATTCTGAATTTTAGCATAATGTGTTCAACCAAAACTACAGACTATAGAGCATTCTTTGTACTAGGGCAGACTCCTCAGTGCTGTAAGCAACATAGCATCAGAGCAAACTTTTCTAACAATGAATTGCCCTGTTTGTGAAAAAGCAAGTTTGTAATCAGCAGTAAAATACCTGCTTTTTATTTTATAATGGATTTGGTTTCTATCAGTCCTAAAACATAATGGATCACAACTCTGGCTCCTAAACAAACTGTTAAATGAAAAAACATTTAAAATAATCTATTGTGAACATGTTCATTTGGTTAGAAATAAAGAATTCCTTAAAATGCTTAGATTAAAGCATTTAATTCTATAAGTATTTTTATCAGAATGGTGTGATTCATTTATTGCTCACATACTTTTAAAACAAAATCAGAGAAAACAAATTAACTCCAGATCAATTTCATTTCTCTTAATTAGTAATTCTAATCAGAAAAGAATTTCTCAGCTTTGTTGGCAATCTTCGATCATTTCTTTACTTTTTATTCATTTATTTATAATTTATGTATAAGTATTTTGGCTGCCTATATGTAAGTGCACTATGTGTGCAATGCCTGCAGAGGCCAGAAGAGGGCATCAAATCCCCTGGAACTGAGGTTATTAACTGCCCTTTGGGTGCTAGGAACCTAGGTCATCCACAAGAGCAGCCAGTGCTCCTAACTTCTGAGCCATTGTTCCAGCCCCTTGGATTATTTTTATTATATTGTACTCTGACAAAATTATACAACATAGTTTATGAAGACTAAATATGCCTAAGCTTCTAAAAGATAATGCAAAGCCCCAATCCTAGAGCTACAAAGGTTTAATCAGGAAGCTCATGGTAGTAGTACCCAAAAATACTTCTCTGGTTTTAGATATGAAAATCCTTGATTTTTCATATCTAAAACTGACTCAACATTTCCTACCAAAGCCAGAGTGCTTTTGGAGCCCTTTACCTTGTTATATGACACCCATATTTGTTCAGATCTCTAAGACACAAAGATCAGTGATCTATCTCCAGACTTTCTTAGATACTCACTCATTATATTCTGTTTTTAAAACAAAGAACTTTTGCATATATCTCCCATTTCAGTTCCTACTGCCATAACCTAGACTGTCTTTAATTCCACTCTTGGGGATACTGATAGGTTTTTTTCTTGTTACTTGTTTCTTCCCTCTATTATCTCTTACTTTGCTGCTGTTATCTTCACACTTTCCTATTCCTTAGTATAGAGTATGAGCCTAGAGTATAAGCTTCTTGAAGTTCAAGGTGCTTTCAGAAGCAATTGCAAGCACTGACTGAGCACTCACTATAGTGCCAGGCTAAGTACTTCTATGTATCAATTTGCTTAAACTTTATAATAACATCCTGAGAAAGGAATTATTCTTCTAAGTTATGGATATAGAGGTCCCCAACTGGTAGAGTTGTTTTGGAAAGTTGTGGACTCTAGGAGGTGGAGCCTTGCTGAAGAAATGGAATACTTGGGATAGACCTTGAAGTTTGACAATCTAACTCCGTTTTCTGTCCCCTTTCTACTTGACTTCAGATACACTGTATCCAGGTCTTTCATACCCCACTGTTTTGCCTTTCCTGTAAGGTGGACTGGAACCCTTAAAACTGGGAGTCAAAATAACCCATTCCTCCCTTAAGTTGCCTCTTGTCATAGATGTAGTCACAGCAACAAAAAAATTAATATGGAAAGTGACTAGATAAAATGAAACACAATGAAAGAGTGGCAAGAGGTGGACCAGGGAAAAAGGAAGATATCTGAACACATGTAAGGAATTTGGGCTTTCTCTCAAACTTCACTCAAAGCCTCTATGCTTCTGTTCATAGTAATTTGTTTATAATATAATAAAGCTGGAGTAAGCCCAATATGGAGAATTCTTGGAAAACTGTTATAGTTTAGTAAAGAATGCCTTTAGGAAATAAAGACCATACTTTAGATGTACAACAATGTTATGTGGCTCTTAAACCATTATGACAAGAGGGAAAAAGTCATAGATAGATGATATTTTCAGAACATATATATATATATATATGCTCTAAAAGGCAAATTGAATTCTGGCTGACTATGGAGAATGAGCTAGACATTTACTATAAAATGGGGATGCCAGGTTAAAAATAGAATTTGAGATTAAATTGGAATTTCAGATCAACAACAAGTATTTTTTTTTAGTATACTATAAATATGGTTTATGCATTTTTACTTGTGAAGTCCATAAATCCTGAAGTGCAGGATCATGAGAACTTTCTGAAATAGTGTTAATGTTCCATGCCTACATAAGAGCTACATAAGATCTTGGGAATGCACTCACAAAAGCCACGTATATTTACGAAAGCTACATATAAATGGAAGAAAGATAAAGGAGAAAAACAAGTATTCCAGTTAGTGCTATACTTGCTAAGCTATTAGAAGAGAAATAAACTGATATCTGAAAGCTACTTAAGTATGCATAAAAATAAGATAAATTGGAAAAGAGATGATGGATGACAGGGATGCATGGGCAGCTAGAATCTCTAGGAACGAGCTGGGGCTGCTTGGAGAGTGGCCCTTCCCTGATGTGGGTGATAGTGGGAAACATTAGTATTATAGCAATTAAAATGGGAAATTTTTCCAAACAAAGAACATGATACCTAAAAGATTCTACAAGAAAACTGATAGATTTGGAATTAATTGATAGATGCTTTCAGCAAAATAACAAGATACAAAATCGACACACAAAAATCAATAGCTCTTCTATATATTAATAATGAATATGTTATGAAAGGAAACAAGAAAAAATCCCAGAGCTGGGGAGATGTCTCAGAGGTTAAGAGAACTTACTGCTCTTGTAGAGTACCCAGGTTCATTTCCTAGAACCAACATTAGGCAGTTCATAACTGTTTGAAGCTCCAGTCCAGAGGATTCAATGCCCTCTTCTGCCTTCCATAGGCACCTACACATACATGGTGCACATAAACTTCAGGTAGGCACTCACATATACGCAGATGAAAATAAATATATAAATTAATTAATTAATAATAAACCTCAAGGTACTGATGTGTCAAAAGATAAGAAAACAATTAAATTCACAATAACATTTAAAAAAATTACCTTGACATAAACCTAGTCAATGAAAGAACTCTATTTAAAAAATTGCAAACACTGAATAAAAGAAAACACCATGAAGATGGAAAGAGCTCTCATATCCATGGAGCTGCAGAACTAATACTATGAAAATCATCACACCACCCAAAGCAATCTAGAGATTCAGTGAAATCAAAATTCTAGTGACATTCTTCACAGGAAAAAAAAATTCAAATTCATATGCACAGAAAACCCCAACTAGACGTTAAAGCCTATTGTCCTCATGAACTCACAGCAACTACAGCTACCTGTATAATCCTGCACATGATCAAATTCGTCAATAATTCCAGTGTGGATGGGGGAGGCGCTCATGAGGCTCCACACCTAGATGACAGGCTTTTGGCATTTGATGGCTACTGGGGGAGGAAAAGTCCTCTTACTTCATGAGTGTAGCCTCTGATAGGCTGCCCATGCTCCTGCAGGCAACACTAATTGGACTCTGAATTATAAAAGACAGTTTAAAAAAGGACATGAAGGTGGGAGAGGCACATGTTTGGGGTAGGAGAAGGGGGGAGCAGAAGAGGGGAGCTGGGGTGGATATAATCGAGATACACTGTACATGTACATTGTACATAAGATTGTCTGAGTTGAAAAATAAAAATCAAAATTAATAAAAATAGAAATGCTATATGATCCAGCTGTACAATTCAGGTATGCATACACTCAAAGAACTCTAAGTTCATTTACCACAGAGACACCAGCACATCATGTTTATTTCATCACTATTTGCCAAGTTATAGAATTTGCTCAGCTGTCAATAAATGAATTGATAAAGAAAATGTAGCATATATATGTATATGTACGTATATATGCAATGTGGTTTTATTCATAAAGAAGAATGAAATTATGTTTGTTATTGGAAAATAGGAGTAGTTGGAGGTCATCACATTAAGCAAAATAAGTCAGACAGAAAGACAAATATAGTATTTTTTCTTTTGTGGGTACTAGAATTCTTAATAGACGCATAAAAATATTATGTATATATATGAATGAAGACAAGCAGAAGAGAGACTGTGGGAATGATGGGACCAGTGGGAGGGAGAAAGGAGTGGTGCGTAAGAAGAAAGAACATGACCGGCGTGAATATGGTCAAAGCACACGATATGCTTGAAAGAAATGATCTTTCTGAAGCCTAACACTATGCAAAAGAAAGATACATTAATAAAAAGTAAATAATAGAATGAAAAATTAGATATTTGACAAATATAGTGTGATATAAATTATAGAAGTTCAATCATGTGCATGAGGTATAAAATTCCTCCAAAACTTTTTGTAACGTTGAGAAATTTTATAATCAATATTACTGGGATAAAAACCAATAGCCCCGTCCTCCCTTCATGGGGGTGCATATTACAGCAGGGGTGAGTGACGATCTGTAAAACTAAGTAAGTTACAGAGTGAAGAAGAGGAGGAGGAATGGAGGAACATAAGGGAAGGATTTGGGTCATGCTGGTGGGATCCATGATTTTAAACAAGGTAGCTAAAACCTTCTGAAGAATGTGGGGAAACTGCCTGATGGAACAACAATCCAGGTACAGAACATAAAGGTAAAAGCAGCAAAGCATCACATGTAATTCCAAAATCTACACAATTAACAAGTGTTAGCCAAAAATTAAAACAACAAAAGCAAGAGTGAGGTTCGTAGATATTAAGCAGAGAATAGCTTATCTGGCTTACCATAAAGGACCCTCTGGAACAGGCAACAGCTCTGAGGCCCCATCTGTTCATAAGTTTGGGTAATACCTTCCCTATGAGAGGCTGTTCATAAATATTTGTTGGATGCATAATTGTTAAAATAAAATGGAAACATTTCAGAGGAATAGGATATTCCTTTAAAGTACTTTTTTCTCAAGCCAGTACTACTTGATGGATGCATTTTAACTGAACAATTTTAAAGCACTGTAAATACATTTTTTGTCTTCAATATAAGATGATAAAACAACAAACCACATGTAGCTGCTAATTTCCTTGGTTATGCCAAAAAAAATCACAGGCTTTAACTGTAATTAAAGCAAATGGAAGGAACCCTTTTCTAATTTTCCTGGGAGAATGATGGCCACAACACAGTTTCACTTTCGTCCTCTCTGCAAATATTTACCAACTCACAGGAATAAAAGAACTCCCTTAAGGTGTCCTTGTGAAGCAGCCTGTGCTATGCTCTCTTTCTGCAGCCCTTAATTTGGCTTACTTCTGAGCTTCAGCTTCAGGCTGCAGTGATGCTCAGGAGCCCTCTCTCTCCTCTTGCACCACAAGTGTTCCTTTGAAGGTATTCTGACCTCTTGGCCGCCCTTCACGAATCCTTCAGCCATGGCTGCTCTCTGAGTCTCAAGGTTACTTTTTGACCTTAACTTAGTAAGAAGTCTTTATGCAACTGGGAGCCCTGTGGCCTGATGAAGGAGCCCAAACTTCCAGTGGTGGATTTGCAGATTAAGCCACCCCAGGACTTTCTCTGCAGAAGCAAAGAGCAATTAACTTCTAGCCATTTATTTTCTTACAGAAAGAAATAACTCAACAAGGAACATGCAAAGAGCATTTACGAAGAAATAACAAGATTTTCAAGTATTATCTTGGCGTTTTTAGGAGTTTTAGCAAATGAAAAAAAGTCTACCTTCATTAAAATTTTCTTAACTTAAAATGAAATCTCCACTTTAAAAAATATATTAATACAAAAGACAGTGTTTTAACATTTGTCCAAGTGCAAATATCCTTGACTTCTGATTTTGGTAATAGAAAATATTATCACTAATTTTGTCAAACTGATTGGCTTTAACCTCTGAATCATCTAATACTATTTTTAAAACTTGTTATAAGTATAACCAGGCATGGTGGTACATTCTTATAATCCCAGGACTAAAGAGGCTGAAACAGGAGTATCTTGAGCTTACTTTTTTCACATTTATGTATTTATTTGTTTGTTTGTTTGTTTATTTATTGAGGAGGAATGCATGTATGCCGTAGTGAGCACATGGAGTCAGAGAACACTTGGCAGGAGTCTTCTCTCCTCCCACCACACAGGGTCCAGGATCAAAGGCAAGTTGTTCAGGTTTGGCATCAAGCACCTCTACCCACTGAGCCATCTCAATGAGCCAAGATCTTAAATTTGAGGTCAGCCTACAGGACACAGTGAGTCAGAGTCTTTCCAAAGGAAGGGAGAGGAGGAAGGAGAGAAGGAAAGGGGCTGGGAGTGGAAGTGGAAAGAGGGAAAGAGAGGAAAGGGAGGGGAAGGGAGGGGAGGGGAGGGGAGGAAAAAAATGACTGGTGAAATAGGAAAAAAATCCATCCTGGATTATATGTACAAATAGATACACAAAATGAGAACCAGAGATGATGCTTGAATTATGCCTAATCACTAGAGATATAAACATAATTCATGAATGACTCAAATTAGTCCTGTTTGAAACCACTTTCCCATATATGGATGATAAGAATTTATGATAAGCAATGAAGGAGACTTCTTTTTTTATTCTCCTTCTGAGGCAAATGCAAGTAAAAATGAAAATTCTGCTTACGAGAGACAGAGAAAAACCAAATCTACGTAATTTACAAAAGTGTAATCGTCCAATTACTTCAATTTTAGATAAAGACTGGCTCTAATTGTTAGAAAATAAAAGAAAAATTCAGTGTTTCAAATCCCAGCAGCATTTTAGATGTCATACAAATTGTCAAGAAGGCACCTCACACTCATACACACTGGCATGCCCAAGCAGAGGACGAAGTTCCTGATTTAATTAGTGACTGAAAGCAGGGATTGAAAAGGCCTACTGGGCAGATGGAGATCCTTACCCAGTGTGGTTCCCATGGTGACTGCTGATAGATGATCAAGCATCCAGCAGTACTACCTTTCCTGGCATCAGAAACCTGATGTCAGTTATATGATGTTTTCTAGTAGCATCTGGGCTGAGCTGTTAACCTTCCACATAATTAGTTGCTGCTTATTATATCCTTATGAATCCCCATTTCACAGGCTCTAGATCTCTGGTTTTATATTACCTTATATTTCTGTTTATATTACCACCCTACATTGATATTATTCCCATCATTCTCTATCTCCCACATTTTATTCTGTTCACCATATTGCTTGAAAATTCTTCCCCATTTGCCTCTATTAGAAATCCCTATGAGATCAACACTGTCGTATTGTTCACAGTTATAACATAAAAAAGAACAGTGACTGGTAGATAGTTGGGGGCCCCTCAGTAAATACTTGCTTGATAAATGAATAAATAGACAAAGAGCAATTGTGTAGAAAAGACCCTGTTCTCTTTATGTACATTGAAGTTAAGGAGCTAGGAAATATTAGTTAAAAATGGAGACTAAGACAGAGGCACTGATGATCTGAATATAACCAATGAAAGTAAATGAACTGGTGGGAATGGGTAGATTGGTTCAGTAAGCAAAAAAGGGCTGGGAGAGAGGAGAATGGGACTTTGCTGAGAGTCCCGGAGAATACCACTTTTTGAATGAAAGGTACAGAAGAGAACTCGATTAAATGCATACAGATAGAATAAACTTAAGGCTAAAGCTCCGAGGAGGCAGATAGCTAGTGGATCCCTAAACTGCAAGAAAAACCTACTCAGTGAGGAGCAGAAGGAAAATGGTGACGACCTGTGAAAACCAGTTGCTGTGGAATGGGGAAGAGAAGCCAGACCACAGCAACCTTCATACAGGCTTCACCCAACAACTTCAACAGTGGAGAGAGCGAGCCAAGGTCTACCTGCATGTCGCCTAAGCTTCAAGGAAACACCCCGACTATGTGTTGAATAAACAAGTGTATGAGTGTATTGATGGATAAGTAGATAGGGTTTTCTGTCTAGGACCAACATGATCCATAAATTGTGGATGAAGTCATAGAATTCAAAGAGTAAACAAAGATAGCATAAGTTGGGTAAAAATACTTCGGTAACCAAATTAGATTTACTGAGCAATTTTGTCTCAACAAGAATGCAGAGTGTGTTTTGGGAACTCATGCTTAATGAGCCCTATGTCTTTCATTTGTTCTCTGTTGTTTATTTTTGTTTAAGGTACATTCTTGTTTAATGGAGCTGTTAAAGAGTTACCTTGAAGTAACTTTGTCTGAATGGGACCTGAAACTTGTTTTTATGGGACCGAGGGCCTCTGCTGTGCTCCACAGATCGCACTTGTCAGTTATGCCAGAGGCCATTCTAATGCATAAAGGAATGTCCTGAATTGAATTCATAAAGGCCTATCAAGGAAAGTACTATCAAGGTAAAAACAGAAGAAGAGCCTTCACTATGCTTTCCAGCAGCAGGACCATCAAATAGTCACATGAACAAAGTGTTCCCAGGTGTCCTAGTTTGTTCTTCATTGCTGTGACAAAATACTCTCACCAAACCAACTTGGGGAGGAAAGGGTTTATTTTATCTTATAGCTCCTGGGTCATAGATCATCAGGGAGCCCAAGGTAGGAACTCAGGGCAGGAACCTGGAGGCAGGAGCTGGAGCACAGGCCATGGAGGAACACTGCTTACTGGCTTGCTCCCCTGGCCCCTGCTCAGCCTGCTTTCTTATGCAACACAGGCCCACCTGCTCAGGGGTGGCACC
>NW_008332654.1:2113612-2121391 GCF_000622305.1 Nannospalax galili | reverse complement strand
TAAGCTATCCAGTACAATTGACCCCTTGTCAACTTGACACACAAACACATCACTATTAAACCATAAGTTTTCCAATTCTTGTCCCCAAACTATGATGTTAACATTAATATCACAACTTAAGACAGTACAACCTTAAAAACCCCACAGTCTTTAAAATATCCAAACACTTTAAAGTCCATAGTCTCTTTTAAAATTCTCAACTGTGGGTGGGCTTCTGTAAAATCCAAAACATGTACTGTCTTATTTCAAAGGGAAGAATCGGGCACACCTAAGCAAAACCAAAGTCCAGCAAAGTAACTTGAGGCTGGACATCCGGGATTCACTCACAATCCTCTGGGCTCCAAAGGGTGCTGTCAGCTCCACTGCTCTGACTCTGCACTCCACAGCACACTCAGCTCGTCTCGCAGACCCAGGCCAGCATCATTATTTTTCTTATTTTTCCACAAATCATCAAACGTTTTATGTATAGAGTCACTAAATTTCTTGCTCTTCACAAGAGGTGAGTTAGGAGATTCAAATGGGTCTATCTCCATAATTGTTTCAAATAGTCTACACCACGGATTTTCAGTACTCTCCATGCTATCTGAAGACTGAGTTGGAGAGCCTGCTCCAAATAACAACAAGCCCATTAAAGAAATCCATCCTTTCAATTCCGTTTCTCTAGAACCACTCCTGATACCACAATCTCTGTCCTAGTTTGTTCTTCATTGCTGTGACAAAATACTCTGACCAAACCAACTTGGGGAGGAAAGGGTTTATTTGTCTTACATCTCCCAGGTCGCAGTTCATCAGGGAGCCCAAGGTAGGAACTCAGGGCAGGAACCTGGAGGCAGGAGCTGGAGCACAGGCCATGGAGGAACACTGCTTACTGGCTTGCTCCCCTGGCCCCTGCTCAGCCTGCTTTCTTATGCAACACAGGCCCACCTGCCCAGGGGTGGCACCACCCACAGTGGGCTGGACCCTCCCACATCACTCATCAAGAAGATGCCCTTCAGACATGGCCACAGGCCAGTCCAATGGAGGCAATTCCCCTATTGAGGCTCCCTCAACCCAGATGTGTCAAGTTGACACTAAAGCTATCCAGCACACCAGGGGAGTTTAAATGTGAAATGATGATTAATTTTCCTGAAAATTAGATTAAGCTGTGGTTCTCAAATTTGAGTACACAGGCAAATCACCCTGAGGGTTATGGACGCACAAATCATTGGGCAACACTAGATTTCTGATTAAGTAGTCCAGTTCAAGGGTAAAGCTAGATAATTTTCACTTCTAACAAAATCTCAAGTCATGAATAGTACTGAATGAAAACCACTTTCAGGAACCACAGATCTAGGCAAAGTGCACCATATAATTTTATAACTTCTTTTCCTAGTTTTCTGTTTTTCTTCAAGAAAATAGGCCAAGTTCTCGCTCCAGCACCACTGTCCTGGCACCTATCAGTTTTCTCTTTTCCAAAAATTAAAAAACAAAAATCAAAACCTTGAAAACAAACGATGATAGGAGTTTCCATACCTGAGCTTCCAGTTTTAAGCTACATGAAGATTTTCATCTTAGAAACAAGTGTTACTGGCTCAAAGAAAATCCTGAAAATATCTAGCTAAAAGTTGAGTCTCTTTTGATTGTGAAACATTCCAATGAAACACTTTGCCTCATTAAATTGTCTAGAATGGAAAGTGGAACTCAAAAAGAGGTGGAAGATCAACACTCATGTATCATGCAGATCTTAATTTTTTCCATTTGTTAATTTGTTTTTAAGCTAAAACAAACAAAAAAAGTGTCTCTATAACCTGCACAGTCTAGCAGCAGACTAGTCCTTAAACTGAAATTACTGTAAGTGGATGATTTGTTTTCCTTTGCTTAATAAATTGACAGAGACCAGACAGGGAATGACATAATACATAGGGCATAAATGAAGCATGTGCCGAGGGCATACTGGCCCAATGAAAATCAGAAGGAGCATCTCACCTGTGCTACTCCTGAGCAATTTCAAAGAGATCAGGACCTCGCTGATCAAAACACTGGTAAGAACAAAGTAATATTTGAAGAGGTATCAGCTGTAGATTTTTGCTTATCTTCCAGTTCTGAAACATAAAAAGTGAAAGTGATTAAGAAAGTGTTAATAAATAGGGTTTGAGGCTAAGGTTGTTTTGTTTTGTATTTGAAAAGGGGTCCTGTGCAGCCCAAACTCACTAGGTAGCTGAGAATGACCTTGAATTTGTTTTGTTGTTGTTGTTGCTTTGTTTTTTTGAGTCAGGGTCTCAGTACGTACCCCTGAATGGCTTGGAACTCACTATGTAGACCAGGCTGGCCTCAAATTCATAATATTCACCTGTCTCTGCCTCTCAAGTGCAGGGATTAAAGGTGTGCACCACCCCCTGCCTGGCTTTGATGTTTTTACATAGTTAAAATTTTTACTTGAATTTTTGAAATTTTCATACAATATCTTTTGATAGTACTTAGATCCCCTTCCCTCTGCATAACTTCCCCCACGAATGCCCACCCCCTTTAATGTACTCATATATATACATATGTATATATATGAGTAATAAGGCCTAGAGAGTCAAATTTGTGTCCCCAAATGCCCCTCAGTGTGGGTCCATCCACTGGGCCCACCAAGAGTTTCATCCCTGTAAAACACTGCCTTTCCCCGTCCCAGCAGCCACCAACTGCCAAGTCTTCCA
Source organism: Nannospalax galili (assembly GCF_000622305.1). Classification (NCBI taxonomy): domain Eukaryota; kingdom Metazoa; phylum Chordata; class Mammalia; order Rodentia; family Spalacidae; genus Nannospalax; species Nannospalax galili. The sequence continues at coordinate 2,118,710 of NW_008332654.1, read as the reverse complement.
GACAGCTGGTCACTTCCTCACATGAACTCACAGCAATGGTGACAGCTTACGTACAAAAATCCCAGCATAGAGACTAGGAAGTGGGTAAGAAATCCCAACCCAACCTAAGGAACTTTTGGCAATTGATGGGTTTGAATTCTTGATTCTATGCCTCCGCATTCCAAGTATTGGGATCACTGGCATGTACCACCAAGCCTGGCTTTCTCAATAAGTATTTTTGATTGCAATAAATAGTCACTTTCTTAGAGGTTTCAGAACATTGACTTCTAAAGGACATATTATTCCCTTTATACTTGATTTGTTCTTTTATCACATGTAAACAAGCTTAACCATTTGACAAAGGTATAGCTAACACTAAACAAAATTTAAATGATAAAGATTCATATGTGCTTTTATCAAAACACTAGTACCTAGTCTAAACATACAGTGCTTGGGATGAACATGAAAATGCATACACACTCTACATGAACTTGACTCCTATTTGAAAGGGGTTTTAATTGCTAATCAGCAAATATTTACTGAGTAGCTTCTTAGCTTTTCCTCTCTTGTATCAATTTCCTACATTGAAATTAATCCTCTTAACCTCATTTGTTCACTGTCTGCAATGTTCATTAAAATCGTTGCTGGTCCCCATCAAGTTATTCCATACATGACTTAAAACTTTATACTTCAGTTATCTCTGATCTTCTCTATTCATAAAACAGATAGTCAAAAAATGTGCCAGGGGCTGGGCATATGGCCCATGTCTTTAATCCCAGCACTCTGAAGGCAGAGGCAGGCAGAGCTCTGTAAGATGAAGACCAACCTGGTATACATAGTGAGCTCAAGGCCATCTGTGGCTACAGAGAGACCCTGTCTCAAAACAAATAAATAAATAAAAGCTTGAGACCCAGTATATTATAAATATCTTAAATAATCACAGTTGAAATAATCACAACCTTAGCATGTTCAAGGCCTTGTTTTGTTCTACACCATGACAAAAAAGGGATAAGGGGAAGCGCTCTTAAATCCATGTACCTCTCAAAACTGAGACATAGATTTTCATTACAGAAGTGACTCTAGATAGGCTGATTAGACTCCAATGGACGAACTTGTACCGATGAACATTTGGCTATAAATGGTTGACCAGATAAAACAACATATATGACAGAATGCATTAAATTCAGTGGGGGTGAGGCTATGAGGGAGAGGGGGTACAAATTTTATCAAAATCTATTATATGAAATGCACAAAAACTCAATAAAAACATTTTTTAAAACTAGGACATAGGACTTGAGGTTTAATTTGTTAATAGTACTGCTTATTTTTATCATAATATCATCTGGCAAATATCATCACAAACCTCATGAGATATTTCATTATAGTTCTGTTCACTCTTCAACAAAAGAACTTTGAAATCCAATTGAAGAGTTTGAAACATTATCAATCCACCCTTGAGACTGAAAGCCTTCTAACACTGGTGATATGTCAGTGGGGAACCACAGACACAGGTCATAATATCTACCCCAACAGTGACTGGGAAGCACTCTCCTAACCATGATATATTTTTAATGTAAAGGCCGTGTTTTCCTACAAAGATATTTATTGATCGATCTGAAAATTCCAGGTTTTGCCTGTTCAGTGCTTATTTTCCATAATGATAGCACAAGAATGACTCAACTCACCCCCATTTTTTCCTAATGGACGACAAGTCTGTCTCCAGTCTTGATGCCTATGTTAGGGAGAGAGCCATCAATTTCACTCACTGGCTCAGCACAACATGGCTCAATCTTCTGACAATTAGATTAGTCTAGGATAAACAAAAAGCTCAGGAATAGCCAATAACGTCAGAAAACATCAACTCTGAATTTGGGGATTACTGAGACAGCAGCTCTCCCTCTTCTACCAGAGGGCACAATTTAGGAAGTTCCTATGAAACAACGAAGTCAAGGCAAAGAGAAACAGAAGGTATGAGCAGAAAAGAATGGATTATTGATGATAAATTTGCAATCCTGACCTAGTCATTCGGCCAGATTCGCTCTTTGCTATTTGAATTAATATGTGAGTTTGGTTTCTGTAACTTGCAACCAAAAGTACTATTAAATTATAAGTAGCCTAATTTTTGTATGACATTGGGCAAATTGCCAAGGATGCAGAAATATGTAGCAAACAATCTCTGTCTCCAAGAGTCTTCTTAGTTGGAAAGACAAGAAATAAACACAGATAGAAAATAACTAGAAACATGCAAAGAAAGGAAATGTCACTCTAAGCTGCTATGAAGGAATACTTCACAGCAAAGGGAAGGAGGAACAGGTTTTAGAATGGCCAAGATGTGGCTACCTGTAGAGGAAGCAAAAGGACATTTCAAAAAGGGTGAACTTTAGAACAGATACTCAAGAATGCACTTAGTGTATTTGCGGAACAAAACAGAGAAAGCCATAAATAAATCATAAAATACTGAACCCTAAACTATCAACAATAAATAGAGTAGCTCAGAAATAAAAGAATTCTTACCCTTGTAATAATAGATACACCATACAGAATATTTAAATCTCCTCTAGATGAGATAATATTGCTTTACATTATAATAGTTAAATGTTGAAATTATGGTTGGAGAACTAATGGCAAAATTCAGAACTAAGTGGACTTTTCCCTTTCCACAAACAAGTCTTCTGTAGAAATAGCTCTTTTCTGTTCACACAGGTAATAATCACTGAAGGGCTATTAAAAATAAGCCACACCAACATCTATTTTAATCAGCCCCTATTCAAAGCACTAGAATGACTAATAGAGCCTTGAACTAACAGGAGACTAGAGAAAGCATCAACATAAACCAAGGAAGCAAGGAGGGCCATACTGTTATGCAACATGCTTTGTGTATCTGTGAGGTGAAAGGTTTATAATAGAAATTCTTCATGGCATTTTCTATTTCCACTGTGTTTTTTACCATTAACCTTGTGTCATTAAGAAGTTACCTGGGCAGAGTTTGGGTTGGCTTCTGCTGCGATCCGGAATATAAACTGTGTTCCCTCTTAGGGATATGATTAGTTATTGTTTATCATTTATGTTAAAAGGAATGCTTTGTCTATCTTTTCAGAAGTTTATTTTGATTTTTTTTTTTTTTTTTGGTCTTTTTGAGACGGGTTCTCCCTGTAGCCCCAGCTGTCCTGGAACTCACTGTGTGGACAAGGCTGGCCTTGAACTCACAGGGATCCGCCAGACTCTGCCTCTCAGGTGCTGGGATTAAAGGTGTGTGTCACCATGCCCAGCAAAAGTTTATTTTGTAAAGGCCATTGTCAGTTTTGAAGCAAACAGAAACTTTGCCGGTGATTATGTCCTAATAAATTTTATTTGTGACACTATATACAAGACTGTGGGTTTGTTCCTTCCTAGAAATTTTACTGAGAAAGGCCTGACATAATTTCTTGATAGTACACTTATTCATCTACAGTCATCATCCTCAGTACTGTTTGCATGAAAAAAGAGATTCTCTGTTTCTGAGGAAGGTTCACTAAAGTTCCTACTTCCATTTGTAACAGTGCCTCAGCTCTTTCTACTGGTGTGTCATCAGCCATCTGCAATGACCATGTCATAAAGAATTGTGGAACTCCTCCTCACAAGGACTTCCCTTCACAGATCCAGATTAAAAAGCTTATGACCATGTCAATGATAGTTACTGCCTTGATGGTTTGCAGCTAAAAGTTAAAACACAGAAGAAAATATCCCTCTCCCCAAGCCAAAGCCAGAGAAGAGGAAAAAAGAGCTTGCTTTTTATTAGTTATAATTTTATTTTGAAAGGATATCATTTTAGCAAAAGAGTAAAATGCTATAATTATATCTAATGTTTCACTCTTTACTATTTATAATGAAATACATTATTTCCTAAAGCAAATAAACACAATTTTTACCCTCTTCCTATTTTAGGAAAATAGTTTTCCACTTCCAATTTAAAGATACATGCTTCATAAGTTTTATGATTATTGAATGGTAGCAATGGGATGTTTTTCAGAATCTTTCAACATGTGGCTTCCTGATAATCACTGCCATTTTTAAATTTTAGTAAACCCATATCCATTGATATGCAAAGTTATAAGTGTAAAGTTAGGATTGATATTAAATAGTATGTAAACCACAAGGATTAGAAAAAAGAATGAGATCACCTCTCATTTTCTCAAGGGAAAGTGTCACCGAATTGCCCACAGCAAAATTCCTGGCACCTCTTCTTTTACTTTTTTTCATATATTCTCATTATTTTAATGTCTTCATTACAAAATCAACTTAGAACTGGATCACTTGACCCTTTCTCTTCTTACCCACCTCCTGGTTCAGAATGCTTGCACCTCCTAACCGCCAACATTTTCTTAGCTCTGCATGTGGGATCAACACATTCAAACCTCAGGACAATCTGCTTTGTAGTTTTAGTCTTTTTGTAGAAAGAGCCTTAGTCTGCCCACCATAGGCCCTGTTTCCTGTCACAATGCAGCTTTCCCTGGATAGACAGAGAATCCTTCTTGTACTGTGTCATTCTGTGGGCCTGGTGCTTGTGATGGTTCTTGCAGAATGTTGGCAAGTTTTAGGAGTATTCACCCTATGAAAGCATCAATCACATGGACTGTGAGGATTAAGCTGCAAGTTACAGAGTCCTGACCCAAATTCCTATCGTGGTTTTTGGAACCTCTTCTTAGTGCATCACCACTCTGCATCACTTTACATGAGAAAATGGACTTTGCAGATATAATTAAGGACCTTGAGACATGTAGTTTATCCTTGATTATCAAGATAGATTTAATGTAATCACAAGGTCATTTAAAGAAAGAATGAGGAAGAAGAAAATGCCCAAATTGTTTGAAGTAAAAGGACTAGATCTACCAGCACCAGTCTTTAATATTCAGCAAGTGAGGGCCATGGACCAAAGTCTGTGAGAGGCCTCTAAAAGCTATAAAGACCCGGCAGTAGACTTTCTTCCTCTAAGTCTCAGAAAACTTAGCTTTGCTTCTATCCAATGAGATCCATCCTGAATTTCTAACATACTGGACTGTAAAAAAAAAAGAAATAAAAGAAAGAGAGAGAAGAAAGAAAGAAGGAAGGAAGGAAGGAAGGAAGGAAGGAAGGAAGGAAG
>NW_008332654.1:2088312-2113523 GCF_000622305.1 Nannospalax galili | reverse complement strand
AAGAAAGAAAGAAAGAAAGAAAGAAAGAAAGAAAGAAGGAAAGAAAAGAAACTCCTTTTTTGTTATTAAGCTGCCAAGTTGGTGGTAACTTGATACAGAAGAGAAACAAACAGTGGTTTCATGTTCCATATAGCATGACTTAGAAAAGCATAAAGATGACAGCCTCTGGGCTGGAGAAATAGCTCAACAGTTAAGAGCACTCACAACTGACAGCTCACAACTGCCTGTAACACCAGCTGCAGGGGGATCCTCCAGGGGCACCTGGATTCACATGCACGTATTCATATGTGCGCATAGACACACACACACACACACACACACACACACGCAATTAAAGGTAAAATTTCATTTTTATAAAAGATGACAGCCTAACTCCCACTATGGAATCCTGGTCAGATGAGGAAATCAGCTTAAAGATAGGTGACTTACATGAAGGCTCGTGGCTTCAGACCAAGACATCCAAGATTACTATATTAAGATTTGTGTGAGTCTTAGTATGTCTCCAAGCCTCCATCACAAATAAATGGCTTTGAATATCTATCACAGAACAGCTTGATAGTGTGACCAGCCATTGGAATGTACAGATGAAGGATACTGCAGTGCATTTCCAGTTCATGGTTAAACATACTAACTTGAATTATGTAGACATTCCTCTACACTCAGCATGTCTAAGAGGAAACATTCATTTGAGTTACACAGACATCACTTGACAGTCAACCTATCTGAACTGCAACTCGGTCCATGCCTCCAGGCTCACCTCTCCTCTGGATGCTTTTCTCTTCTTTTCAACCTTCATGTTTCTCATACTCAACTTCCAACATCTACCACCTTCTTTCCTATTGTTTCCCACTTCCTTGCTTTCCCATCTCTACACCTTATACCTACATGAGACAACCACACTAAACTTTCTTTAGCATCTCTTCTCTTCAGCTTCAATGAATCCAGCACCCACTGCCAACCTACTCTAACATACACCTTTCATGTCATTGACTTGCACTTGCTTATTCACTAGGCTCCACTGCCAAACAAGGTCAAGGTCAAACCTCTTGTCTGTCTTTTGATGGGTTTATAATTTTGCTCCATTTTTTATGATGTCTCCTCTCACATCCACAAATCAACTTTATTGCTTAACTTCCCTGTTCCTCAGGCCATTGTCTTGTCCTGACCTGTCCTCTCTGCTTCCTTAGCCATATGACAGAATTCTCCAGATTTGAGGAGGAAGTTTTCCAGGGCACTTCCTAGGAAGACAACCCACAGTGATTTCACCGTCCACGTTGAAGCTGCTCTATGGTTGATCTCCCGCCATGTAGCATGGAACTTTCATTGCTACTGTCTTTTACATCTTGAGAATATAAGCTGGGTTTTTTTTAACCATTTGTGACCACTAAGGTTTTCTGTATAGCTTAATTGCATGTAGTCCCAGGAAATTCTGTTTAAAATATGCTCTCAGATATTTAAGGAGTGACTGAAAATAATTTCTAAATTCAAGATGTGTATTTAGAATGGCAACACCTCCAAACCAGTAATACTAGTACTAGCTACTGGCACTGCTCTGAAGTTAAACACCCATTTAAGAATGATCAGCGTAACTTCAGACATACCAAGGAGAGTTCTCTTTTCCTATTTTTCCAGCTACTAATAATGTTCACTTCTACTCCCCAAACCATCGTTCTTAGATAGCATGGTTTATGGTTGTTCTGCCTTTAGGACATTTTGAACTGTGATAAAGTCAGAAATCAGAGATAAAATCTGGCTCCTGTCCCAGCAATCCACTGAGCTACGTGGCCCTCTCTCCCTGCAGAGTGGTCTGCTGCATACACGATGTCCTTTCACTTTACACGGGAGATTCAAAAGTTTTTGTAAAGCACAGCTTTGGATGAAAAAACTAAATTTGAATAAAATTTCATATCCTTTAAAAGAAAAATTGTATACAACTATAGCTCTGTACATCAGTTTAAGAACAAAAGGGAGAGTTCTCTAAAAGAAAAAGAAAAGATTCAGAGTTCTCAGAAATAGAAGTTAATCAAAGCACAATGTGTGGATTCACTGATACTGTAATTGTCTTTTGCTATTTTATGAATAACATATTAAGAAACATGCATTACTATTTCAATTTTCAGAACTATAAAAACATATCACTTTCATGATCATTTAGGATTCAAAATAGGGTGCCTTCTGATCTTTTTAGCGCCTAATGTATATTAAATTGACTAATCACTGCATAAACGTTTTAAAACCTACATTCATTTTCACAACTGACTTGTTGAAATGGTCAGTTTCATAAGTGAATGTCAGTAGTATCCTAACTGTAATAACTTTTTATGGCAAAGTAAGATTTTAGTCTCTAAGTAATGAGTAGACTTATTAAATATAGTATTATATTATGTTTCATTACTGGCAGCTTGTCATAAAAAGGAATTAAGGTTACAAATTTTTATTTGTTTTCATAAGTAGATTAGTATTTTCACTCATTTGTGCTGAGACCTCCTCACTCTAATCTCCTCTGAGGGCAGTTTTAATTACATTACATCATTCAATATAGGCTTGAGAGTTCACGTTCCAAGCTATTCCTGCCCTAAACTCTTCAACTTTAAAGGAATCTGGGGAAATGTTAGGTTAAACTAACAAAACTGTAAGAACCGAAAACTCTCAAATGCATATTTTGGGAACAGGATCACTCAAGGTTTTGGAAAGAACTTTATGAGAATATTTATGTTACTAGCTCAAATGTGGCCCAAGTTAGTAGTAAATAAAAAGCATTCATTTTTGTTGCTGTTTCAAAGATTTATACCTTCATTGTTCATGCTGAAATATCAATTACATTGGAATTAATAATAATTCTGTAATTGATAAGAGCTAAGAAATCTAACCAAATTCTAAAATTTGGTAAAAACCAAAAGCATTCAGATGAATTAAAGTAAAAATATTGAAGATCACATGACATTTTTTCATCCATTATAATTGCATTGGCATCTGTTTCAGAAAGCAAGCATGACACAATTACTCATTCACTTAAATAGAAGTCATTCCAATTTGATATTTGGATTTTTCTTGTTATGTGCATTACATTCAATGTCTCTCTCCTTTTAATGCAAGCCCTGTGTGAAGCAGAACAGTCTGTAAAGCACAAGAGCAGTCAGACACTGGCATTATCAAATGGGTTCTCCATTCATAATGAAACATTAACTGTAAAGGTCAACACTCTCTAAGATTAGATCCTGAAGAGATAATTAAAGAATTGTTTTTTTAGTAGAAAGGGAAGCTTCTAGAGAAACTAATTAAAGAATTTTTTTAATAGAAAAGGTAGGAAGGGAAGCTTCTAGTCAAACTAGTTTACATATAGCATCGTCTACTTACACAGAAAAGCAGCATAAAATGTTGATGACATGTAAGAGCAAGTGCTTCTCAACATAGTTAATCCCATTATCATCCCCACGTATTCCCTCTGTAAACTAAGAATACATGCTCCAAATGTCCCTCACCTGGACAGGTGCATTCAAATGTCAGTCTGCTTTATCAATTGTAACATTCAACATAATTGTCCTTTACTTTGTTTATAATGATTAAGTTCACACTAAAGATGCTAATATGTTTGTCATATACTTTCACTATCATATATTTACCAAATATTGTTAGTTCAAATTTTTAAACTTTGGCTTTATTTTTTGCAATACTGTAGAACAAAACCAAGGCCTTCCATGCACACACTAGGCAAAAGCTCTTTCACTGTGCTACCTCACCAACCCACTTTTAAATATTTAATAGGATTAGTTAGAATCAATGGTTGTTTCAGAGCAAAGCGAACAATTTTCCTTTCCAAAATTTTTCTTCTCAAATTTTTCTCATATTCCCATGCCTTTTGCCTATCAGTTTATCTAGCTATAGAACTCTAGGTTTTTGCTGGGTGTAGTGATGCCTTAAGGAGACTAAGGTAGGAAGATGGCAGAAAATTCAGGGTCAGCCTGGGCTACATACTAAGGCTTTGTCTGAAAAACACAGTAACAATAATAATCATGATAGTAAAGTATCCTGGATTTTGAGTTATTTTCCCCTTTTGCTTTGAAAACATCATTCCAATTTTCTCTTGGCATCTACTAATGAAACAATCTGTTTTCTGTCTACTATCTTTTCTTTGTAGGTGTTTATCATCAGGTCTTAATAGTCTTAATAGTCTTTATTCTCCTTTCTTTCCTCTTTACTGTTTCTTTGGTGATATTCAATATTAACCTGACATACGTGTGTTTTGTGTGTGTGTATGTGTGTGTGTGTGTGTGTTAAAATTCCTGTAAGAAAATTCTCATCTATATTACATGAATATCAACGGTTCTGTATTCTCTTTCAAAACTCAGTCAAAGAAAAGTCTTATTTCAAGGGTTGGGGTTGCAGCTCAGTGATAAGAGTGCTTATTTAGTATGTGTGAGGTCCTGGGTTTGATCCTCAGCACTGCAGAAGTGGTGGTAGAAAGGAGAGGTGGGAGGGACAGATGAAGGCAGAAATTCTTTCTCTTTCTTTCAGTAATGGTCTTCCAGTATGTGGACAGTTTTTGGAACTAGTCGTATCACCATCAATGTGCATCATGCAGTAAAGCAGACCCAAAGACGATGTCAGGAGAAATGAGATGAGCTGAAGTCCTAATTCTGTTATTTGACAGATTTAAAATTTGTAAGTAAGCTATCTGATTTTTCTTAGCCTAGTTATCTCTTCTGTGAAGAGAAATGATGAAAGTAAGTCACAAAATTAGCTTGAGACTCAGAATTCAAATGTTATACTCTAAGGAAATACTCCTCTAACAAGTAATTGCTCACTCTGTGATTCTAGAACACAAGCATATAATGCCTTACAATAATGCATACAGCATTGTATTTTAAATATACAAATAGTCTATGATCTCCTCAATGGCATGGAAGATGTTCTGGTACCAAAGAGCCCATCACAGTGCCCTGCATGTAGTAAGTACCCGGTAAAGGTATTGATAGGAAAATCACATAAAATCATTTTGTAAGTGGAAGCACTACCACTAACCATTTCCTAGTTGTTTGAAAACATCCATGCCTCTTCTTTGGCTCATTCAATCCCTTAACATGATAGGATATATTCATTATGCTATTAACTCATAGCATATCATGAGAGAATCGAGACATTAAAGCCATCCTGAAATACTGAAGAATGCACACATATTGTAACTTCATCTTCTACTGGTTCTTTCTACACCCTACAATAATGCGCAAATTTCCCTATCTCCAAAATTTTTCTCAAGTTTCTAATCCGTGGGGAACATCTTGCAGTTCCAACTTTTGATCCATACATTTGATGATGATTCATCAAGACTTGCTATGCAACTTCTGGGTCCAAATCAGGCTTCCACTGATGTTGCCTGATTGTAGACCCACTAAGTAGTGACACAAAGGACAGCATCTTCTTCCATTTTCCATCTGCTTGTTCTCTCAACTCAACACCTTTACTAATCTTGAACTGATATTAGAGAGAACAGCTAATTTTTTTTCACACACAGAAAACATTGTAGAAACAAGTGAAAGAGAATCAGAAAGTATTAATGTCAGAAACCAAAATGTATTCATGCCAGATCCAGAAGACATGGGATGCACAGAGAAAGCTGTAGAGATCAATGGAAATTAAACCCCTCAGCAAACACCATGATGGAGTTATGACCACATCTCAGCTTTAAATCACACACCTCAGAAAATGCCAGAGAGGGAACTTTGGCAGAGCTTTCTGTATTCACTTCCTAAAGCCACAACACTACTTAGGCATTCCAAAAGTTGGATAATATAGAAATAAAAGGAGGGGAAAGTAATAATAATAATCAAGATTACATAGGAAATGACTGAGAACTTTCTACCCTCATGATATATTCGTGCCTAGAATTAAATTATTCAGTAGAATAGGTGCCCAAATAGAAGTTGAGTTCCTGTGATGATCAGATTGTCAACTTACCACAAACCTAGAATCACCTAGGAAGAGAGTTTTGATGAGGGACTATCTACATTGGTTTGGCCTGTAGACATACTGTGAGGGATTTTCTTGGTTGTGTTGGTAATATGTGAAGTCTAAGGGTGGCACCGTTCCCTGGGCAGGTGTTTCTGGACTGCATAAGAAAAGAAAGTTGATCAGTAAGAAAACATGCAAGCAAGCAAAGATGCATATATTCATCTCTCTCTGCTCTTGGCCATGAATACAATGTGACCAGATGTTGCAGTTCCTCCCTGGACTTTCCCCAGTGATGGGCTTTAACCTAGAGCTGTAAGCCAATGAACTCTTCCTCTATTTTTTTCAAGCGGGGGGTGATCAGGGTATTTGTCACAGCACCAGAAATGAAACTAGGACAATACAATAGAAGAAAAACCAAGAAAGACACGTTTGATACAAGTCTGTGCTTTAAGGCAAGAAAAATTGTGCTTCTCTACCTAGTTTTGCCCCTATTTTTTCTTTCTCCTCCTTTGCCAACCCCTTCATTTGCTAACCTTTTAATATTTTTTCCTCTAGAGTTTTATCTTTTTATCCTTTTCTCCTCACTGGAAAAATCTCCTTGGGCAATAGTCATTCCCATGGCTTCAAATCTGAGACTTACATGAACAATTCTTAAATGTATACATCACCAATCTTTTTTTAAGCAAGGATTTCTTTCTGTCATTTCACTACTTCAACAACTATAGGGAACTTTCATGGGCTCCCTTTGCCAAGAGCATTTCTCAATGTGACTATTCTTGGAGATAAAGTTTTCAAAGTGGCAATTCAATTAAAATCGCATCAGTCAAGGTAGGCTGTAATTTAATATGACTTTACAAGAAGAGGAAATTTGGACAGAATCATGTACAGAGAGGGTGCCACACCAAACCATGAGGAAAAGGCAGCCTACCGCTGCTAGGAAGAATGGCTGCAGAGACAAGTCTTTGACACAAATTTCTCAGTTTTCTAGCTTCCAGTGTTCTGCTCATGTAGCTAACAAGAAGTCCATTCTTAAAGCCTCTCAGTCTGTGGTAGGATTTTTTTTGTTGTTGTTTTATTTTATTTTTGTGGTAGCCATAGCAAACAAATACAGTCACTTACAAAATTAAGTTCAGATTTCGCATATAATAGCCTGCTCATTTTACCTTACTTCTCTTTAACCTATGATAGGCCCCAGAAGAGGTAGGAGAACACTATATTTCATTGAGATGCCATCTCCTTGTAGAAACATGTGCATTGCCCTATCCACTTATTACAAAATTGTAATCATCATTTCCTGCCTTTATCAGTCATCTACTCTGTGCTCCCATTATTAAATATCTGCTATGCTAAGCAATATCAGCCTCATGCAGCCCATGCCATAGCCCTGTGAGTCAGGTGCTATTATTGTTGCCACTCAACAAATAAGGAAGCGTTGTCTCAAAGAGGAAAGTAAGATGACATAGATAACAAGAAGTGTAGATTTTGAGTTTTCAGTGTTCCTAGGACCATGTCATCTTTCTCTAGGACTGGGATTCTATATTCCCAGATGCTGGCAGAGGATCTGACAAGTCATAGGGAAAAATGAATATGAATAGACAAATGATGATAGAAGAAGGTTCTCCAATGCCTTAAATTCAGTTGAATAAATGGAGAATAGCTGGTTTGAAACACATAGGAAAAAGAGTCCAGCATGTCAGGCTGAGAGCAAGAACAGATACACACAAGTTTCTCCCCAGAGCCTCCATTTGGAAGCTTTGAGGACTTGGCAAAGTGACTCAAATTTTCTGAGTTTGGGATTTCTCATCAGTGTCCTGGGGTGTTTTATACATTAACTGAGATATTCCAGGTGACAGCAGAGTATTGGCTGTGGTTACTTTAATTATATTGCAATTTCTCCAAGAGAGATTTGAAATGAGAATAGCAGTTCATCAGATGATTTTGAGAAGGAACATGTCCAAGCAAAAATTAACATGGCAACTTGTCCTAGGCGTTCAGAACACAGTCAGCAGAAAGCAGACTGTCTTGGCAACTCTTGCCAAGTATTCTGGTATGTTTTACTCATTATACGTCTCTTGACATAGAAAGCCATTCCAGATGATACTGTGAACAATTCCAGATAGGTTACACATATGATCAGGATATTACTCCCATCTCAAGGAACACATTTCTAGCCTCATTTTCATGCTGATTTTTTTTCTCTGTATGTTTAACATCCAGCTGGTTTTGTCTTTTAAATTTTTCCTAAACATTATTCCAATGTTCTTTTTGACTCCATGGATAGTACCAGGACCAGATGTCTTAAAAACTTGACATTATCCCTCACTAACGGCAGTTCAAACAGATTTTTCTATATGATATATTTGATGCAATACATTTAGAAACTAGTAAAAAGAATAAGAGAAGTTAGTATTCAAACCTAGGATTTCTGATTCACTTGTCATTCAATAGAAATAAAATATATAGCCAGCACTGTGTAAACTATGTAATAGTAAACAGAAAGAAATAGTTTGAATTCCTTGTACTTAGGTTCAATAGTAGATACAAATTGCAAGCATCAAGTAAATAAATTGCTTCAAATTTTGTCAAGTGTTGTGAAGACTGTAAAACTTTCCAGTATAACCACTTGGCTCAACTGGACAATTGCAATGGCTATTTCCTAGTCATAGATTTTTATAGGCAAAGACTTTTTAAAGGCACAGTCGACATGTGACTGGATTGAGAATGCTTTTTCTGATTAAACATTTCCTTTTAAATGTGTTTTTCTTAGTGTCTATGCCTAGTACAAGTAGAATTTGTTCATGGCTGGATCAAAAGGGAACTATTACTCAATTTACTCCAAATTACTCTCCCAAAAAGCTTTGTTGAAAAACTTTTTTCAAACTTAGTGATGGTTGTAGTATGAATTTCTTAAGAATGATTTATATGAGGAAGGAAATCTTTCTGAATTGTGTTGGCATCACTCTTTTGTGGTAGGTGGAATGTCATTTATAAAGAAATAGATGATTATGTGTAGCACTGTCAAATGTTTTCTGATGTCAAAAACTCTGGCCGAGGACATTAGGAGAAAAGAATTATAATCTCTGCAGCACAGATGACTCAGGTTTCATAGTCATCGCTTGCTCTGGCTCTCCCAGTGGCCTTTTGGACAGCATTCCCAGCTAAACACCTGATGTCAGGCTGTGTGGTTGCCAGTGATAGTTCCCTAATTCACTCTACAGGACTACAATTGACCCACCTGAAACAACTCACGTGAAATCTAAGCCATGTCCCTTAGAAGTTAATAGGGAAATATTCAGAACTTCCACAAGCGAAGCATGAATTAGTATATCTAAAATAACATCCACAATTTCTGGACCAGAAATACTATGCTACTTATGGTTATCCTTGATAAAAGCTCTGTACTTGGTACAAAGCACAGACAATGATTCATTTATTAATTATTTTTGCAATTAGAACCCATTCTTTCATTTTATTTAATCTTGAAAACTGATACAATCTCTTTAGAAAAACCATTTCTTCGGGTTTTTATTGATATCAGAATTGCTTTACACAACATGAATTTTTAAAAGCAAAAAATAATAAAATCAATGGAACAAAGTATTAAAATTTTGCAACTCTGGTACTTAATCATGAACAACACACACAAAACATTTCATGAAAGAAATTTCCACAATTAACAGTTTTCAGAAAGATATTACATCTTTGAAGTGTAAACTCATAACACTGGCAGACATCCATTAATGAATATCAGTTCCCAACTATGCTTGAGAAAGCCATGGCTTTGAAGGGCCTGTCACTGGCCCTGTGGATATTTAGGAGACAGCATCATACATGCAAGGGCCTTTGGTCTATTTCTAGGAGGACACAATGAAAGCTTAACAGCAAATGGATTCCAAACACAAATTGAGTGAAACAAAACTGCAATGTGTGCTAATGCCAGCTTATTAAGGCTATTTCATATATTCAACCAATGATTTTGACTCTTAGTCATGTGAAAGGCTCTCTCAGGAAAGATGCAAACTTTTGCCCTATGATGCTGGGATAGCCTCAAATAGCTTAGACAGAGATTATCCATCACAATTACACATGAAAAGCAGCTGGGAAACATTTCTTGTAAAAATGCAGATGCCCAGGTCCTTATTCCTACTATTCCTACATACACACATACACACACACACACACACACACACACACACACACACACACACACACTAGGTATGGGGCTAGACAGATGCACTTTCTTAAAGCTCCATAAGTAAATTTGGTGAGTAGCTAGTGATTTAACCAACTAAGACAGGTGTAAAGAGCTGCAACTAAGATCTGTTATTGGCACAAAGATAGTATGAGTTTAAGTAAAGGGTATAGAACCAGACTCTTCAGTGGCAGAAAAAGTAAAGAGGTCATAGGTCTACCTGTCTAACTATCTAACCAAAATCTGTCCCTCTCAAATAGCTGCACATGAAGACCATACATACATGCAAACACTCAAGCTCACATGCCAGCGACATTGAATCCTAGACTCTAGAGCTGTTGGCATTCCTCACTGCCTGGAGAGGATTCAGTGTTCATGCTCCCTTACAGGAATCTTACACTTACCCTGGACAAACAGAACTCCTGAAAATTCCTGCAATCCCAATTTTTGTAAAAAGTACTTGCTCCATTTTAGACTTTAGTTCTGAAAACTTCTTTCTCCAAAATACATTTCAAAGCCATCCATTTTTCTCCACCATCACTGCCACAATCATCTCTAACCTGAGGCCCACAATTTCTACCTGCCACATCTCCTTACTTTCTTGATCTCCTCTGATTCACTCTCTACTCTGAAGTTATCCTTGTAAAATAAAAATCAGGACATGCACTCTTTTGTTTAAAAATCTTTAAATGGTATCTCATTATACGCTAGACAGAAGTTAAATTCCTTAACTAGAACCACAAGATATATTGAGATCCAAGTCCTGACTACATCTGTTTACCTAGCTATGAATTGTGGCCAGTTATACTAAACTGTTTTCCATTCCTGGGGTTACTAAGAGATTTCCCTTCTCCAAGTCTGAACACATTCTCTTCCCACTACCTGGAAATGCTCTCTTCTGGCTCTACCTGAGCAGCTCCTTCACACTGAAGTGTCAGTTAAAATGCCCTTTGCTAGATGAAAATTCACACATCTCAGATTTCAAAATAAGGGCTTCCTTGTTGCTTTTGTTTATGGACTCTGGATTGAACACTGCCCCCCTCCAAGTTCATATGGTGAAATCTTGAGTGCCTCTGAGATTATCTTGTTTGGAGACAGATTTTTTTTTTGTTTGTTTGTTTGTTTGTTTGTTTTGCCAAGGTGATCAAATGAAAATGAGGTCATTGCTGTGGACGTTAACCTGATATGACTGCCTCACTCAAAAGAAGGGGAAATCCAAACACAGGCCCCTTAAAGCAAGAAACTGACGTGAAGATGAGAGAGAAAGAGAGGGGGGCGAGAAAACCATTGTCTTGGTTACTTTTTGTGTTGCTGCAATAAAATACCCAACAAAAGCCACTTAAGGGAGAAAGGGTTTATTCTAGCTCACAGTTGGAAGGTACAGTCCACTGTGGTCAGGGAGTCATGGCAGCAATACCAGCTGGTCACACTGCATCCACAGTCGAGAATCAATGATGAATGCTTGTGCTCAGTTGGCTTTCTCTGTTTTATACAGTACAAGACCCAAGCCCAGGAACAATGCTGTCTATTTTCTCTATGTGAGTTCACCCAGATCAATTAAGTCAATCAACAGAAGCCCCCACAGGTATGTTCATAAAATAAATAATTCCTCATAGGTGCTTCTAAAGTCTTGTCTCTAGGTGATTCCAGATCCTGTCAACTTGACAATGAACACTAACCATAACAACCACCATTCATAGGCCATTAAGAGAGGATTGAAACAGATTATTCTTCAAAGTCTTGACAAATAACTGGTCCTTGCAATAACTTGGTATTAGGTTTCTAGCTTCTAAAACATTTGGGCAATAATTTCTGTTGTTTAAACTACCCAGTGGTACTGTTACATCAGTCCCAACAAACTAACATGTTCTTTTATGCCATATGCATCATTTATAGTTACAAATGTGTGTGTGTTTGCCTCTTTCACTAGAAAATGCCTTATTTATTTATTTAACATTATCATCAACTATTATGTTCTGTTTTCCCAGGAGTCAACATGTGCTTATCAAGACCAGACACAAAATTACAGTGTCAAGAACAAATGCTGGATGGTCTAGAACAGATGTAGGCTAACAAAGATTGCCAAGCACAGTATGTCCCACATTCTGTTTCATGATATGTGAGTTATAAATACTTTCATATTTTTAAGTGTTTAAAAAAGAAATATATCTCATATCATGTGAACATTACATGAAATGTAAATGTAAGGATACATTCATTTACATATTGCCTATAGATGTTTTCTTGCTGCAAAGCAGTTACACAGTAGTGATAGAGACTACATTTCCAAAAGTTTATCTTTGGACATATATAGGAAAAGAGGTCTGCTAAACATTGGTGTAGAACATCCTTCATGAGCTATGTGAACTGCCCAGGGTGGCAACTGCCCAGAAGACATAACATTGCTATTGCAAATCTACGCTGAGTGCCTGTGAGAACATCAATATGACACAAAGTAAGCAAAACCTTCACATTTTCTGCACATAAACTTGAGAACAAACTACTGACCAATTCTCCCTAGAAGAATATAGTTCTGGTTTCACTAACAGAATTTGCAAACAAAAGATACTAATTAAAAATTTTCAATTGGGCTGGAGAGATGACTCAGTGGTTAAGAGCACTGACTGCTCTTGCAGGGGACCTAGGTTCGATTCCCAGAGCCCACATTGCGGCTATAAACCGTTCTTAACTCCAGTTCCAGGGGAATCTGAAGCCTTCTTCTGACCTACGTGGCATTGCACGACATGCGTGTACTCACATACATGCAGGCGATACAAAAATATACATAACATAAAAATAATAAAATATTTAAAAAATTTTCAATTAAAAATTTTTTAATTTCCATTGAAAACTCTATCTAGCCCAAGCTGTTACTAAACAGCGAGCCTTCATCCTCTACACGCCAAGGGCTGAGATTATAGGCATGCACCACCACACACAATGTTGATAGAATTTTGATGGAACATATGTATTCTGACACATTAAAGAGTTTAAATGTAAATGGAATGGGTAATAATGATGATTACATACAATTTGTTTATCAAAAATATTACCAAATAAATCAATCTTTTGATACAAATTTAGTCATGGGCTCACTCAGATAAGGACAAAAGATTAGGAGCTCTTGAGTTCCTACTCACACAAAAAAGCACCATTTACCTTCGATGGAGAAACAAACTGAACACATTCCAGCCATTCAGATAAAAAGGGTTTTTTGCATATTGCACATTGTTTTGCCTGAGAGATTTTCTCCCTGGCCTCTGGATGACATTCTATGGCATTCATTAGAAAAGGGTTATTTTCTTCTAGCTCACGGATGATAAATCTTGCTGTTATTTCCTAAATTAAAAGAAAAAAAAAGAATATAGATCCTGAAATTAACTTTAAATTTTTACTTTACATTAATTCCCATTTCATTAATTCAAAATTTTATCTAATCCCTTGGTGTTTATTAAACTAAGAGTCTATAGAATATATAATGAATTATGTTGCATGTGGTTGGTACTGTAAAAAAAATGCTTGCCTTTCATCAATACAAGTAAAGTAAGTAGCTTCTACTATATTTTTGTCTCTTCCATACAGGAATTCAACTCATGATAAGTTTATACTATCTGTTTAATAAAATTAAATATCATTTTGGGTCAAATTTAGTACCTTTCATTATAATAAACTGGGACTGTATGACTAGCCAAACAACTTAAAAAGATTTAGCCATACTCACTAAAGTCTAAGTATTATTTAAACTGTAGCTCACAAACCTTTAAGACACGCAATCACTTGAATAGCACTACCTTCTGTGAGTGAATCTCTAGGTTCAGTCTATGTTAGATTTAGCCATACATAAGCACAAAAATTGTTCAATAATAATATTATAATATCAAATAACAAAAAAATAGAAGTTGCCTTTACCACCACCACCACTACCACCATCATCATCACCATCATCTTAATGTAAAAACATATATGATAGATAAAATTAAATCTTTACTGAGCAAGCCAAGAAAGTAAGCATTTGCCTTCCTCCCTAAAAGTTCCCCGTGGAGTATGCCAGCACAGCACAAATAGCATTTAAATTTATGTAGCAATGTTGTGTTTATGTAGCATGGAACTCCATATAAATGTTATACAAATACTTCCAGAAATTTTAAGAGTATGTGGGGATAGTTTATTTGGGGCATTTTTTTCCTGGCTAAAATGAAGGATTTTCTAATACTATTAAAATAGTCAATATCAGGCTCTGTTAAAATTCACTGGGAATATATACATACATCAATATACACAAAATATCTCACTAATTCCCTTTCCTCTAATTAAAGCCTCTAAACATTTCAAACACAAAAAATGATCCTATCTATTGTTGTGAGCCTGTTCCTTGCTATCCTATGCTTCCCAGTTAATAAACATTTGGGAAAGCTGCCTTCGTACAGCAAACCACCCTGACCTCACACTCCTTTTTAAGTCTGATCCTTCACCAGCACAACCTCCTGGCCAAGGTCCACTGAAAGCACTAATAATACTACTCTGACTCCTACATCATACACTTATCGTCACTTTTCCTCTAACTACTTAACACCGAGTATGACTTGTGAATCAAAGTGAAATACTCAGTTTAGAGGTGGGTCATTCGTTAACAAGATGGAGTCTGGTGGATAGTTTTCACTCATAGACAAGGATTCGGTCCCCAACCAGAAGATGGAAGAATTTACCCAAATATATAGATCTGTAAATAAGAGCATGTGGGTTGCTTTTTCCATTTATGATTTCTGGATCCAAACATGTCTGTTGTACTCAGTGCATCTCTGACAATTCATATCAGTCATTATTTATATTCTACTTATAGCCAACATATTCCTTTGTAAGAGTAATGCACATCATGACAATTTAAAGTTTTATTTGGAAATGTGAGTATATATAAAGTAAAATACAACTAACTTGACCAATGGTATCAAGAGATATATTTTAAAAAATTTTTTTTGAAAATATGCAATTAAATGATGACCTAATACCAGTGTTATTTAAAAGCCAAGAAATCTGAGCCTGGAGCAATGGTTCAGTAGTTCAGAGCAGGTACCGCTCTTAACAACTGCCCTTAACTACAGGGACCTGACCTTAGTTTCCAGCAGCCATGTTGGGCAGTTCACAACTGCCTGTAACTCCAGCCCCAGGAGATCCAATATCTCTGGCCTCCACAGACACACACACACACACACACACACACACACACACACACACACACGTATATAGCTAGAGACACACACACACATACACATAAATAAAAATAATAACAATCTTTTTAAAAATCCAAGAAATATTTAACAAATAAGTTGCTCATTTTGAATTACATACTTTTGTGCTGGAATATTTTATGCAGATTATAGAGTATTCCTTCTTCTAACCACCATAAATTGAAACATTCCATAGGCACTTTAATTTTTCTTATTCATGTTAACTTGAGTTATAAAAGTATACGTTTACAAATTATGTTTATTTAAGTATAAAAGTTACCAAATATGAAACAAATATGACCCAATTCATAGGACTAGAAGCACTGAGAACGCCTCTACAGTGCACTACAACTATGTGAATAGGAGGAACTAACATTCAGGAACATGAGAAGGATTCAGGATCCATTACATACAGAGCTTCACGAACTGGCTCAAAATTTACTGACTGTGTGACCTTGTTTGGACAAGTCCATAATTCATCTAATCCTGGCTATCTCATGTGTAAAATAGGAATTTTTTCAATATTGTCACAGAGTTTAGAGAGATAAATTAGATAACACTAGCAAAACACTTGGCCTGCATCAGTCACTGTAGTGAATTACTAGCATCAAATTTTAGTTAATACATTTCTGAATTGAGGAAAAAAAAATTTTGTACTGCAAGCACTTATATCCCCAACCCTCTCTTTACGTTTTATTTTGACACAGAGTCTCACTAAATCATTCAAGCCAGCTTTGAGGTCACTCTGCAACTCAGGACTTGAACTTCTGATGCTCCTGCCTCGGCCTTCAATGTAGCTATGATTATAGACCTGAGCAACTAGGTCTGTCTCTTAAAGACTCTTTACCAAGGCATACACTGTTTCAAAGCCCTGTAACTCTGAAACCAAAAGGTGTTTGCTTGGTAATGTTAACCAAATGTCTAGCAGAAATGACAGGAAGTGCAGATAAAAATCATAGTCAGTTTGAGACAGATTTCTAAGAAAAATTTGTAGAGATCCTTTGAAAACTACCTAAATCATTTACCTGTTATAAGTAAAATAGGTATTTCTAGTATATATTTATCTATATGTATATTAATATATGCATAAAATTAACTCCTGTGTTCCTGAACCTTACAATTTTGAAAATTAAAAGAGGCAAATATTATTTTGTTGACATTAAGAGTTCTCTAAAATACTGGGGCTAGAGAGATGGCTCAGTGTTTAAGAGCACTTATTGCTCTTCCAGAGGACCTGAGCTTGGTTCCCAGCACCTGTCTCAGGTAGATTATTACGACCTGTACTTCCACTTCCAGGGGCTCTGACTATGCATGCATCTGTACACCTATGTACAGACATGAGTACAGGCACATACTTAAAGAAAAATAAATCTCTTTTAAAGAGTTTTCAGACATACAGCTATCATACCAGGTTAAATATTCATCCAGCCTCATTCACAAATCATAATTTCATGTCAACCCAAGTTGACCCTGTTTCCCTCCCTTCACCCTCTGAATCCTGTGTCTGAGGCAATACTCAGCATGGGGCCTGGAGCCCAGTTATTTAACGTGTCTGGGCCCTAGATTCTCTTCCCATAAAAAGATACCTACCTCTTGAAGGTTATCAAAGGACTACTTTAGTTCATTAGCACAGTATCTGGTCAATAACCTTAAAATAAGCTACAATTATTATTCTAAAATGCTTAATGCATGTGAAAATGAGTATAAGAACCTAAATAAATTTAAAACTCTACTTTAATATTATTTACAGTAAATTTCACATAATATTTTCCATCCAAGAGCAGGAAATAATGCCATTTATGAAAATATTCCCCTGAAAGGAATTTAAAAGAGCTGATTTTTTTTTTTGGTCTTTTTAAGACAGGGTCTCCCTGTAGCTCCAGCTGTCCTGGAACTCACTATGTAGACCAGGCTGGCCTTGAACTCACAGAGATCCACCTGCCTCTGCCTCCTGCGTGTTTGGATTAAGGGCATATGCCACCACGCCTGGCTAAAAGAGATAAATTTTAAAAGAAATCAGTTTTTTGGCCTCACAATTTCATTCAGAGGGAAAATATGGATTGGATATGAGATAGAAATTTACTATGCACATGACCAGTTTGGTCTCATTTATAAAGGCCAAAAGAAGAAAAATATTCATGATCTAAACACCTAACAGCACTTAAAATATTGACATAACAGATTGCCACACATTTATCTAAAAAGATATCTTGGTATATTTTTATTCTTATTTAAAAGAAATTGACAATATTTGGGGTGAAAAATAAAGTCTCCAACACAGAGTATGAATTCATCTTTAGTTTCAAACAAGCTCTAGATGCATCGGAAAGTCAGAGAGTATGGTTATACCTCTGAACACTGGATTGCTGAGTAGTTTTATGAATTTCCATGGGCTTATTTTTCCAGTTTCTCTAAATGAGCCTGTATTGCTTTTATGGTAAGAAAAAGTTTTTTAAAGTAACACATGATAACTAATGTTGGTCAAATCTTGCATGTTCAGCCTTAGATCCAAATGAATCCGATAAATCCAAACTCATGGTAAACATTCATGCTCAACTGTGGGGGCATCTGTGGTGTTCAGCTTGTCTGTTTGGACAGGAATTCTCTGATATGCTTCCTAGTCCTTTTAATATCATCAACTAGTTTTACCAAACTGAACGTGTTCTGAATTATATCCACTCATTCATTGGGGATGGAGATACATGAAAGGGGTTCAAAAGCAATAAAGACCCCACTAACAGCAAACCAAATATATGTTTAGATAATACTGAAAAGATACTTAGAACAGATGGAAATAAATTCCTTTCCTTTTTCATCCAACAAAACCTTTCTACTTCTCTATGCTGAGTCACTCTGGGAATCAGACAGGATTATACTGAATTCTGTTATGACCAGTGACCTGTAAGGTCAAAAATTATGTGAAGGAACCACATTGTCAATGGACTAGAGTTATACATTTGCTGGCTTGACAAGAATGCTTTAAAATGTAAACCATGGATTTTGTGTGGAGGTTCACACTTATGAGCTAAACCATCACCCATAGAGTCCAGATGTCCTTAGGCTGAGTAGTAGTAATTGGCCTCTTCAGAAAGAGTGGGTTTCCCTCACAGTAGAATTCCCTCAGCTTCAGATTCTGAAACTTGTAAAACAAACAAAAGATCAATGGACTTCCCTTCTAAAACTTCATTATCAGCAAAATTAAATGACAATTTAGTATGTATATTCTGCACGAGTATTTAAGAATGGTGCATACTCTAGTTGTTAGAATAAGAGTTTTAACACTGGTGTGAAAGACCATGACCTTAGAGGTTACTGGTAATAACTCCCATATGGAATAGCTGAGAAAATGTTTGGGTCATACTAATAGAATAGGGTGTAATAAATCAAAAAGTTTGTAGATATGTGTTAGAAAGCCAAGCATGATGAAAAAATGTAAAATATACCACACTGAAAATATGAAGTATTGTCTTAAGATCAATTTTTGTTTAATGAAGAAGGCAAGAGAAACATAGGAACATTAAAATCTTCTCATTATGGGGTGGGAGTAGGCATGGATTTTATCAAAACGCCCTGTTACGCATGTATGAAATTTTCAATAAATTATTTAAAAAATAAATAAAATCTTCTCATTATAAGCTTTTATGCACAATGAAAATGAAAACAGAATGCTGAGGTTTTAGCTCGGTGGCTCAGTGGCTCAGTGGCTCAGTGGCTCAGTGGGAGAGTGCTTGCCTATCACTGTAATACTTTGAGTGAGGCTGAGTCTTGGCACCACAAAATAAAACAAAACAGCACAAAGCAGTAGGGAAATATCTAATCTTAAGTGAAAAAAATCCAAATCCTATTGGAGTCTATCACTTACATAGAAAATAAATTCCTTTATGTTCATATTATGCTTTGCTCTCTAGAACCAATATAGCTTTTAAAGCCAAACTGATTGAAGGAACTACTTTTCTGAGCCTGAATCTTAGCTAGAAAATAAGAGCATATCTTCACCTATCTTCAGGGAGGGGAGGGAGGGGAGGGGATGATAAATGGTGTGTGTTGATTCTAAAGTATAAACACTGGGGTCACAGCTGATTCTCTGACTGCAGAATTGGAAAGACATCAAATTCACTCTTGTGAGCCAGAAGGAGCTGGCTCTGTCACAAACAGCATCTCACGAAATTTATGGGAGAATTTAGAGATTTCGGTTATTTAAGCCAAGAATTTGAAAGATAGAAAACATTTGAAAATTAAAAATAATTGATTTGAAACATCTTCCTGGGTAATCATGACGTTAGATTTTGAAAATTACAGTAAAGCTTATGTAACATACACAAAATTTTAAAATGCAGTGCTCAAGGCCTCTTTGTTATTATACCTAATCCTAGTCACACAGCACACATTCTGTCTTTCTCAACTCAGTTTCCCACATCATCCATTGCAAAGGAACCACCTTGAGAGTTAAAGTTGGAGGTGGCCATAAGTCAGAGTGATGAAATGAAGAAGAGAATGTATTGCACTTAATTTTCTATATAACCATTGCTTGCTCCTTTTCTTTCTTCTCTCTCTTTCATTCTTTCTCTTTCTTTCCTTTCTTTTTTCTTCCTTCCTTCTTTACTTCTTTCTTTCTTTCTTCCTTCCTTTCTCCCTTTCTTTCTTTCTTTCTTTCTTTCTTTCTTTCTTTCTTTCTTTCTTTCTTTCTTTCCTAGTAAGTAGTAACCCATAATTTCAACTTAAAGTTCTGTGGAGAACCTTGGCACCATACATGTTATTTTTTCAAGGAAAAAAAGTGGGTCACTCTGTTAAGTGTGTGGCTTATACTGTGGCTTATGTTAAAGTGTAAAGCTGCTACTGAATAAATAGATCAATGTTTGATACATAAAATTAATGAATGTACATATATATATATGTATATGATTCAGTGGCTGGATAGATGGCTAAATAGCTAAAGTATTTGCCACACAAGCATGGGGAGACATGTTCTGATCCTCAACACTCACATAAAGAGCTAGATACAGCAGGGCACATCTAATTCCAGGGAGGGAAAACAGAGACTGGCAAACTCTACAGCCTGCTGACCAGCTAATCTAGCTGAATTGGTGAACTCTAGGTTCAGTGAGAGACCCTGTCTCAAAAAATAAGGAGAGCAATAAAGGACACCCAATGTTGACCTCTGGCCTCCACAAGCACACGTACACACATGTACACATACACATATATACTCTACACATACAAATATATCATATATGCATGCAAAAATAAAACTTGCTTCAAACATGAACATCTCGATATATGTAAATATCGCTAATATATGTAACCTCATTTCAAATTTAGCCACACATGTCAAAGGACATGCACTCCCTTCAGATCTTGTCACTATTCTTCCGTCGAATGTGGTAAATTCTCCAGCTTGTTGTCCATTACACAAAGCATACCAAGAAGAGCTTATCTTAATGGAGCGAATGCTCAATAGCATGTGTCTTAGAGTAACTTTTAATAACCTAGGGTCACACAACTCAGTGTGCACTGAGTTTATTCAAAATAAGCTGCTTCAGCGTCTGTCTCTTTGCACATTACTGGGGCTTCTGTCAGCCTAGCTTCTTAAAAGAACTAAATCTTTTGCTACTGTGGTTGCTCCAATAGGAAAATCAACTGCTGCATTTTGCAGTGATAATAAAATGTTTTATAGCTTTTCAGTGTGCTGGTGCATATCTATTCAAACCGTACCATTATAAGTTCAGTCTCTACTGAGATAATTTTGCATCACTACCTCCTCAATTGGTTCTGCAGACATTTTTAGTTGTCACAACAGATAGAGGGAGTGCTACCAACATGTACTACAGATGGTCAGGCATGCTGCTAAACATCCTGTAGTACAAGAGAGCCCAGGACAACAAGGATTACCAAGCCAAAAATGTCAATAGTGCTCAAGTTGAAAAATCCAGTTTAAAGACATAAGAACAAAAAATGTCATTGATGTATCTGGTCTAGAAAGAGATTGCTTGGTGTAGGCAGAGAGAATTGAGGCTTGAATAAGGATTCAGTTTCAATGGGAAGGTTTAGAGACTCAGCAGTTAAGAACATGTACTTTTTGCAGAGGACCTGAGATCAGTTCCCAGCACCCTTGTCAGGTGGTTCACAACCACTCGTAACTCCAGTTTCAGAGAATTGGATACCTTCTTCTAGATTCTATGGGCACTTGCACTCAAGTGCACATTCCCACACAGAGATACACATGCATACACACAATTTAAATAGAGAGATAGATAGATTAGATAAATAGATAGGTGGTAGATAGATTAGATAGCCAGAAGTTAGATGATAGAGATAGATAGATAGACGATAGATAGATAGATAGATAGATAGATAGATAGAATAGCGATGATAGATGATAGATAGATGATAGACAGATAGACAGACAGACAGACAGATAGACAGTAGATAGATTAGATAGATAGATAGATGATAGATAGATGATAAATAGAGAGATGATAGATAGATAGATAGATAGATAGATAGATAGATAGATAGATAGATGATAGATAGATGATAGATAGAGATGATAGATAGATAGATAGATAGATAGATAGATAGATAGATAGACAGATAGATAGATAGATGATAGATGATAGATAGATGATGGATGGATTGGGGGGCTTGGGAGCTGGTTCCATTAGTAACATGCCTGCTATGCAAGCATGAGGACCTCAGTTTGGATCCTCAGCACACATGTAAATGCCAGGCTTGTGGCATACATTTATAACCCCAGTATTAAAGAAAGCAGACAGACAGATCTCTGAAATGCACTGGCCACTTAGCCTACATGAATCAGTGAAGTCCTGTTTCAAAAATAAGATGAATGGAGGTGAAGGAAGGCACCTATGTCAATATCTGACTTCCACATGTGTGCATTTACACACAACTGTATGCCCACACACATGTGCACATATCCACCTGAACACATAAGTACTCCACATACACACACTGAAAGGACAAGAAAACACTTTGTCTACAGAGACGGTAAGAACCCATACAATAAGAGATTAATATAGAGGGTAAAAGAAATAGCTGAAAGAGAAGGACACAGAATGACCACTGAATATTGCCATCTTTGCTTATGTTCCTCTCTGTGGCCAGATGAAAGGAGAGGTTAGGACTCCATAGATATCTGAAGGCTAGTGCTTCATGGCCAAAGACTCAAACATGACTTCTTCAATTATATCTTTGAAACAGATAATAAGATCAACTGACAATTAAGTTTTAAGGCAAGATACAAATGTAGAAAGAGGACAGAGAAAGTGATGAAGGTTGGAAACTGCAGGTTTCAGAAGAGGAACCTACGCAGAAGTTTGCAAACAGATCATACAGAGTCACTGAGGGATGCTTTGAATCCACACAGTAGTGGTGCCCCTGTTATGGAACTGTGTACTTCCTTTTAGCATCCAATACCCCAGGTCGACGTTAAGAATCTGTTCAAAGGAGATGTCAGAAAATAAGGGAACGAGCATGTTTAATTTACTGAAAATTAAAGGCAAGGATTGGTCTTGTACTCTCTAGACTACTTAGAAAAAATAATAATGGTGTGAAATTCTATTGAGCTAGGAATAAAAGCAGACAGAAGGGCAGAGACAGGAAAGCTCAATGGCCTGAATGAAAACATCTGGATGCAAAATAATTAAAGAGCTTGGACGCAGAAGAACGACAGTCAGGCTGCCATATTGTATATCAGTTCCCCTCACTCTGGACAGGTGAAGATGATGTCAAGATCTGGAGCATATTGCTAGTGTGGTTTGGGAAAGTGAAGACTGAGGAGGTGCACTGAACCAAGGAGCCAAGGAACATTAAGACATCTCTGTTAAGCACCTTCAGCAGTAATCTCTTAAATATTTGGCTTTTCAGGGACTATTAATAGGTAGAAATCCCAACCAGAAGCTCCTCAAACTGTAAGATTCTAAAGCTGAGCTCATTTTACTCCCAAATTTTGCTCTTCCTTTTTTTTTATCACCCACATCAAATGTCTCACTGTGCCCTGTCGAGAAGCTTCTTAACATTTTTGGAACTCTATCCTTTCTTTTTACCACCCTCACCATCTCTGCCCCAACCACTCTCTGCCACAGCTTTACCTTATGTGGCTAATCAGAATCTGGGCTTGGTAAAACTTGTTCCCTAAGTAGTCTTTTAAAATGAAAATATGCTTATAATACAACCCTGCATAAGACTCTTCATCACTCTTTGTTTACAGAATATATTCATAAGCCTTAGCACATCACACTTGACTATCTTCAGTCTGCTTTCTCAACATATAGTCTGGCAAGCCCTATCCATGCTGAGGTATTTATAGGTCTTACAAGGGCTCTGGCTTTATCTATTATTCCTGAAGTTGTACCCTTCAGCTGGCCTCAAATCTGAATCATCTAAGATTAGAATACCACCACTCCATACTCCCTAGGATTTACCACATGTTCCTGCTCTACGTATAACTTCATCCTATAAAGGACTGTGACAATCACTGTTGAAAACTCTGTTTTTAGACTTTATTTCCATTAAAAACTATTAAGTAACTACATAATGCAAGCTCTAAATTCAATACCAAGTACACTGGTTACACAGTATTTAATTACTGATGCTCAATAAATATTAAATACATGAATATCCAGAAACCAGAGTGATACACAGCTCTGACTGGGCTTTCAGAATTTGCAAAATCCTTCTTCTCCAGACTTGGTAAATTAATACAGCTGTTCCTACAAAGCACCATGCTGCAATAACAATACACACATTCATCAAATCCTACTTCACACTAGTCATGCAGGATAGGGGAGAGTTCAGAAAGAGTATTTTTTTTGAAATATTAATGAGACTTTAATTTACTGCTTTAAAACACATCTTTCACCAACATCTGTATATAAAATCACCATTTTAATTTTTTAATCACATTAAAAATATAATGAACACTTCTAGTAAGACATTCAGAAAATCAAATGCACTCACACAGTCTCAGGCAGCTAAAACATGTTTTTAACTGCTCAGGTGACAGACACTGTCACACGAAGGAGCAGCTGTTCAGGACAACGCAGCCGAGAATCTCTTCCCATTAACTAAGAGGATTTGACGTGGAAGAGTTTTTTCAACATACCAACCCTAGAAAAGCAACTGCTACTACCACAAAGATCCAAAGCTTGGCGGCCCTTCGTTGGCTCAATTTACTTTAAGAGAGAAACTCAAGTTGTAAAATGGATCTTCAGGATTTCCAGTGGAGTGAGGGCCTAGAGACAAGGGACTTCCACTCGGTACTGAAGTTATCACAAATTACTGCCTTCCAGCAATGGTACTCTGTTCTTTTTTTCTTTCGGTGCTGGGAACACAGCAGGGAGGCCTGAACACAGGTCCTCCCTCACATTAAACAAGTAATCGAACAGAGTTGCACCCCCAGCTTTTTTGGTTGAATTTTATCTTGAAATAGGTCTTACGAAGTCGCATAGGATGGCCTTGAATGTAGGCCCTTCCATCCTCACCTTCACAAGTGGCTATGCCTGGCCAATGGTTATCATTTCCATTAGTGTGCTAGACATTATCTCTTCTAACTCATTTTTATTTTATTTTTTTTTTTAATTTTTAAAAATGATTTATTTAATAACAACATACTTAGAAGAAGCATATCATTACAACACAATTGACATATTCAATAACGTTTTCCTGAAGTAGGATGCATCTCTTTCAAATTTGGCTGTAAATTTTTAGGCTTACAGTTGAATTATTACAGT
Organism: Nannospalax galili; assembly: GCF_000622305.1. NCBI lineage: Eukaryota > Metazoa > Chordata > Mammalia > Rodentia > Spalacidae > Nannospalax > Nannospalax galili. Next base: position 2,088,408 of record NW_008332654.1, on the reverse strand, counting down.
TATACAATATTGTACTCAGTATAAACCCTATAAGACATAAATTAAATGATGTTTTAACCTTTAAAAAGATCTCCATTTCATTATTAAAAATTAAAA
>NW_008332654.1:2076744-2081819 GCF_000622305.1 Nannospalax galili | reverse complement strand
ACTAGGAGTGAAGCAGGGCTCAAACTAGGAGTATAGAACGGCGAGGGTGGGGGGATGGAAGGGTGAATGTGGCTTAGGGAGTCCCAGCGCGGAGAGCTGCGCTGTAGACTTACCCCAAGAGGCCTGAGGATAGTAGTGAGAAAGAGTATTGGTTCCCCAGGTGTCTGGTGCCCCAAGACTAGGAGTGGCGCAGGGCTCAAACTAGGAGTATAGAACGGCGAGGGGGGGGATTGATCAGGAAGCAGTATTGGTTCCCCAGGTGTCTGGTGCCCCAAGACTAGGAGTGAAGCAGGGCTCAAACTAGGAGTATAGAACGGCGAGGGTGGGGGGATGGAAGGGTGAATGTGGCTTAGGGAGTCCCAGCGCGGAGAGCTGCGCTGTAGACTTACCCCAAGAGGCCTGAGGATAGTAGTGAGAAAGAGTATTTTTAATATAAACAAGAGAAAGGGAGGCTGAGATTTCACATGGGCTCAAAAATAGGATTGATAAGTAATCTATGTGAAATTACTTTGTGTCTCAAAGCTCATAGGGCTACCCTTTAATGAGAAGTGGGACTTCTAAATAGGCTGAGTTGGGAGGGGGATACAATTTAAATATGGGAACTGTGACATCCAAAAAAAATAGACTTAAAGAACAATTCTTTTTAGAAACAGTATGTGTAAGATTTTGTGGCCAATGGGAAATTAAATACACAGAACGGTAAATGATATATAATCAAAACTGAAGAATGATTCATCTGATGACATCATTTTAACTTAAGAATGCCAAAAAAAAAATCTGCACTGGAAATCCCTCTCTCACACCCTGCATAACTAGAAGGGAAAACGGGCAGGAAATGAGTCATTATTCTTCACATCTTCCAGATATATACCCCAGGAGAAGATCCTTAGAGGGAGTAAAGAGAGGTGCTCAAGCCTGGCAGGAAGAGATCAGGAACTTTTACAGGCTATAAATACACACACACACACAAACACACAGACACACACACACACAGACACACACACACACACACACACACACACACACACACACACACAGACTTTCCTGCTTCTGACCAGAAAGAAATTGCTGAAAACTTCTAATTCTAGCTCCTTCCCTGCCTCCAATTTCCTGAGTCTTTAAACAAAGGTATAGCATCTCCAGCAAGCACTCAAGAATCTCAACTTAAATGTCACTATAGCAACAACCACTACTGAAGGGCTTACTTTGATCAACTTACAGCCACCATCCCATACCTGCTTTAATCCACTTTTGACCTTGAGAATGAGTAGATCTACTTCCAGGGTGTCCTGTCCATGCTGCTCCCAATAGGGTGACTCTTTTACAAAGTAAATCTGATCACATCACTTCTTTCTCAGAACTACCTGCCAGTTGTTCCTGTCACTGAAAAATTCCTCACAATAACTTTCAGAGCTGTTACCATTTGGACCTTGAACTTGCTCTATTTCTCTCTCCCACAACTGGGGTAGGATTGGCTTTTTCCTAAGCATTTCCCTCTTCTTAGGATGCTTTGGTCCCAGATTTGGCCATGCCTTTAAAAGCAGAATATATGGAATAAAGTCTTCAGTGGTTTAAAAGAAGGTATTTTGGCCTCCATATTGGAAAATCAGACACAAATTCACTGACAATAGCAACAAGAAGGCCTTTTCCTATGACCCATTTAATAAAGGAAAAGTACTAATACATACAGCAGCTGACAGAGAGTATTCAATTATAAGAATTTAAAATATGCATTTTTTCCTGTCAAAATGCAAAGAACAAAATTTAGAGCATCCCCATTTGTATTGCAAAAAAGAAAGAAAGAAAGAAAGAGAAAGAAAGAAAGAAAGAAAGAAAGAAAGAAAGAAAGAAAGGGATTAGGGAATGTTCTTCGATTTAAAAAATTGTCATTTTAGGAGTCTCTTGGACTAACCTGACCAACAACTTGAAGGGGGTTGATCCTGTCTAGGACTGTGTTTCTTGTTATATAGCCTTCAGCTATGCATAATTACGCTATACATATACACTCATGTACAGATATTTTATGCACATTTTTCAGTAGGCTTCTGAATGAACATTTCCCTCTAATTTTTCACATCAACTAAATATTATTTATCTCTCCTCTCTAACCCTCCCCTCTCTCTATTGGCACAGTCCTTTATTTCCTCCCAGAACTTGAAGGTAAGACCCTATAGCTGAAAGACACTTGGAGCAATGGAACTGGAGGTGACCTGGGAGACACCTCCCTGAAGACCAGCTCTTATAGTTTCAGAGGATGCTATGCAAGCTACTAAGGGAGAATATCAATCAGTGGTCTAACTCCAGCTTTAAAACCTAATAACCACAACAATGACCATGACCAGTAAAGTATATCAGTGCAGTAGTGGCACTTTTATCTTGGGGGTAAGATAAAACAGCTACTTGACTGAATTTAAAGCCCACACAATGGAAAGGAATACATGTGTGGTATTATAAACACAGCCAAATACACATGGCTGGAGAGGTCATAGATCCAAAAGAAAACTGCATTCTTCTTTCACATCCCCAGACAAATGTAATTTTTTACTATATGCTAAATATAGATCCTTATATTTACACTCAAGTATGCCTGTCACTACTCAAAAAAGAAGCTTCTTTTTGCAACAGATGGAGATTTATAACAGAATTCCACAACTGGTCAAACAAGAGAATAAGTGTCTATGAGATGCTCAGCCCTTAGTAACATATCTACAGTGGAAACTCTACATCTAAGGCTCATGGAATACAGTGGACCAGGGGTAGAAAGAACACTAATGCGTCTCTCAACTCTTACCAGTGAAGCTTCCTCATGCAATAGAGGGCAATTAGAACAGATGGACACAACTGGCCAAAGTGTTGAGAATCAGAGACTGCAGAGTGCTTGTCCCTGGATAAGACTCCTACATTAAACCTCACTCAGCCAGGGCTCAGGGACCACTGCAAAACAGGGGCCAGAAAGATTGTAAGAGCCAGGGATGACAGATGACCACAAGAAAACAGAATTTTCCAGGCTACTTGGAAGCTGCTCATATGAACTTATAACAATGGTGACAGCATACACAAGACCCGTGCAAACTCAGACAAAAACCCAGCATAAAACTGGGGAAATGGACAAGAAGATCCAACCTTATTCAAGGAACTATTGGCAGCTGATCACTGCCGGCTAAAAGAGAGTTGATATTCTTTAAGGGAGGGATGCTAGATAGGTTGAACAGGCTCCAGTGGATAAACTCACATTGAGGGACATCTGGGTACACAAACTTGACTCGATAGACTTAAACATATAAGACAGAATGCATGAAATTCAGTGGCTAGACTATGAGAAGTGCAGTTAGGGAATGGGAGGGTCTAAATATAATTAAGATTTATTGTATGAAATGCACAAATTTTAATAAAAATATAAATTGAAAAAAATGTTACTAAAAAGCCTGATAGTTATTCTTACTGTGACTGAATAATTCTTAAAGGTCATTCAAAAGAAACATTTGAAATGGAAGCAAACGTACCTCTAGGGTTTTCTTAAAAAACAATACCATGGTCACTTATGTACCTCTATCTTCTGGGTCTCTGCCTTTTCACCCCACCTGTCTTGAAACCCTCATCATGAGGCATCCCAGCCAGCAGCCTTTCCAGCCACTGCACCAAACAGAACAGGTACCATGTGCAGAGTATATATCAGAGCATGCAGGATCCTCCGTAAATTCATCATCACCGTAGTGGTCTCTGGCAAGCTTTCTGTGGCCAACAAGCTCTCCTAACATTTTCTTTAACAACTCAGATTCTTTTCCCAACCATGAACTTACTTTCCCAGAGAAAAACACGTTCTTTCACATTCTTCTCTACCCAGGGCAATTTCATCTGCATCTATGACTGCCTCATGAAAAGTATTCTTGTTCCATTTTATAGTCAACTGTGTACTCAGAATCTATACTTGGATGCCTTAAGTGCACATAGCTCACCAGTCCAAAACAGAAAACATGATATATCTGTCTTAGTTTTGGTCTTTTTCTGATTTTTTTAATCTCAGTCCACAGGAAGCTTACATTTATTTCCAAATTTACATCATAAATATCTATTGAATCTGTTCAGGTCTTGCTACCCCTGCCATCCCACATTAGAGAAAACTATCATAATTGCTTAGTTGGCTTTGGCAAAAGCCAAACTTCCAAAATTCCACCCCATGTACCCTCTGGTTCCATCTAGCATATCTTCCCCATTACAAAAGGAAAGAGTTTTATAAAACATAAATCTTGAATTTCCCTTGGGAATCATCACTGCCAATATAACAAAGACCTGTTCCATCTACCTGCCTCTTTCCCCTATTCATATTCTCAAGGCAAACCTCTTCCTATGTATTTGTTGTATTATCTAGATACTGTAATATCTCTCTTCATACTTAGTTGACAATTGTCGTGCGCCCACCGACGACCACCCCGCCAGCGGTATCAGTCGAGGAAGGACGACGACACGATCAGGATTCTTCTGCAGTAAGGCTTTATTGCATCTCGACAGGCAGTGCAGCAAGCTCTTAGGAGAACCAGAAGACCGACCCCAACCCGGGGCAGTCAGTCACTTATATAGGAAATTGTCCTCGCCTAGTACGTGGCAGGATTCTATTGGATCACCTGATATAGGTCTCTTGGACCTAGGCGTTGGGGATTTCCAGCGCATGCTCTGTCTAGGTTGTTTACCAAAACGGTAGCCGGATATCGGCGCCATCTTGGCCTTGGCCTTTGTCTTGGGCCGCTCCCCATAGACAATGTCTTATCAGCTTGTTCAAATGAGTCTCAGTGGTTTAACCCCTGACCAATATAATGACCATACTTGATATGCATTATTTTCCTCTACACTTGTTCTGAGTTGCACAACTAAAGCAACATATTCATAGTGTCACATAGTTTACATATCAGTTGTGTCCGTTTAACATATCTCTGGTACATACAATTAACACAAGATTACAATAAAATAACTCTACACCAGTATTCCAGAAAAGGGAATTAGGTAATTCATAAGGGAGTAAGGAAATACCTTTTCCGCTCTACCTTGCCTTTATGTTAGATATTCATATTCTACTTTTT
>NW_008332654.1:2054765-2073883 GCF_000622305.1 Nannospalax galili | reverse complement strand
GGAAAAGTATCTTAAGTAAAAATTTTGTAGGAAACAGAAGAGGACATCCTCTCAGCCCCGCCGCCAAAAAAAAGAACCCACACAGACTATACTAAGGTGAATGTGCAAAAGAAATGGGTAGGATATATAAAACTTTCTAGTTCCTATGTATGTTTAGAAAATTATTCTCATTCATTATTCATGTTAACAGCAAGTAACATTTAACATAATTAAAGATTTAGAAATGCTACTTATTAAAGAATGCATTTTAGGTCATTTTAAATTTGGCACAAAATCTTAGAACATCCAAACATGACTTTGCCTAAAAGTCACATTATTCCTGAGTCATCAACCCAAGCTCTGTATGGACTGGGATGTTGCTGGTCCCAATGAGCAGCTCTTTGCGAACCCTTACCTTAAAGAGGTAGCCCCAAGTGGAAGGCGTTGCTCTCAATACTGGTCATGAACAACAAGGTAGTTCCTACAAGTATGAGTGTTAGAAAAGAGGGAGCCTGACCCCTGGCTCTGTCTGACTGCCTGTATCACCCTGTGTCTGCTCTTGTATGTGATCCCACCACTGGAATCTCCAGCCCCCAGATTGTACATTTTAAGAATTCTAGTAAAAAGGCTGGAGAGGTGGCTCAGGGGTTGAGAGCTTTGCTTTCAGAAGACTTGGGTTTAATTCCCAACACCTACATAGTGGCTATGTTTTCCTCTTCCAGCCTTTGTGGGCACTACACACATACCAGTAAACATACCAGCAATTAAAACACTTGTACAAATAAAATAATTATCAAAAGAAAAGACAAAAGTGTCGCGCGCCCACCGACGACCACCCCGCCAGCGGTATCGGTCGAGGAAGGACGACGACACGATCAGGATTCTTCTGCAGTAAGGCTTTATTGCATCTCGACAGGCAGTGCAGCAAGCTCTTAGGAGAACCAGAAGACCGACCCCAACCCGGGGCAGTCAGTCACTTATATAGGAAATTGTCCTCGCCTAGTACGTGGCAGGATTCTATTGGATCACCTGATATAGGTCTCTTGGACCTAGGCGTTGGGGATTTCCAGCGCATGCTCTGTCTAGGTTGTTTACCAAAACGGTAGCCGGATATCGGCGCCATCTTGGCCTTGGCCTTTGTCTTGGGCCGCTCCCCATAGACAATGTCTTATCAGCTTGTTCAAATGAGTCTCAGTGGTTTAACCCCTGACCAATATAATGACCATACTTGATATGCATTATTTTCCTCTACACTTGTTCTGAGTTGCACAACTAAAGCAACATATTCATAGTGTCACATAGTTTACATATCAGTTGTGTCCGTTTAACATATCTCTGGTACATACAATTAACACAAGATTACAATAAAATAACTCTACACCAGTATTCCAGAAAAGGGAATTAGGTAATTCATAAGGGAGTAAGGAAATACCTTTTCCACTCTACCTTGCCTTTATGTTAGATATTCATATTCTACTTTTTAATAATCTAATAATTAACAGTCCATAATCTGATTAGTAGTGACTCTTTAGTGATATAAATATTTTGTCTCCCAAAATTATATCTAAATAATTCATCCAAAAATATTCTAGCAATGTTTATTTTTCTTCAGATACTTAATCATAAATTGCTCTAGTCTGAATCCTTAATTTATTCTGTTCAGCATTAGCACCTGAATCACTACAAAAATTTCTCAAAGCCATCATGTACATATACTATACAAATAAAACTGCAAAAATTAATCCTTTCTACACTTCTAATGAGTTCATTTCATTCACACCCAGGCAGCCAACTGGATAGTTTCAAACCTACCCCTCAGAGATATTTTCTCATATTTCCTTCTCTTGCGCCCCTTCTTCTTACACAAAGACCCTAACACTATGCTTTGCTTTTTCTGTTCTAGTCTTGCTTTTTCTTCTTCATTCTTCTTGTAGCTCCACCCTCCATATCAAACTCTTCAGTCTCCTCATGGTTACTAAAAACATCAGCATGGAATAGCCACAGGCTGCTGACATTCCTACGCTGTGCTAGACTACTGCTTCTTCTGAAATCTCATACATTCACCAAGTCCTTACCCCCCTCAACTTTCTGTATCCTTTTTTGAAATTAGGCTATCAATCTACAAAGTTTCAAAGAAATGACAGAGCACATCGTAAGCTATTAATGCACTGTGGCCTTATAAGGTATGGTCCCGAATTGTTTCATGCTCCTACTTTTTAATTTTATTGTATTGTATTTTTGAGGGTTTCTGATAATGCTACATTCCGAACATACAAAGGTACAAAATGAATTTTTTCCAGAATATTTCAAAGGATGGTGCCAGTCTATCATTGCCTGCAAAGCACCTTCACATACTGTTACTGTAGGTCATTTTGTCTCTTAATTAAAGTAAGACACCAAATGTCCATAGTTTTGGCCTGTACTGAAACAGCGCGGGGGGGGGGGCAGATCCCCTAAAGGGTTCTTAGTCTCATTCATAAAAGAATTGACCCAAATGGCAGAAAGCAAACAGACTTACAGAGACCTACATGACTGTGGCTGGTCAGAAGTTCTGCAGAGTTCTGTATTACAAGGCAGGATTCCAGGCAGGAAAAACTTGCTGCCTCATTAACACACCAGGTATTCTACCCATCAATTTAGCATTACTTAAGGTAAAACTGCCTTCCTAGGGATGGTTTGATCACCAGGTGATTGACCAGTGAGATTGGAACTGTGTGTCCTCCAAAAGATAGACTAAGGCTTTTATAGTCTTGACCAGTTAAACTTGTGGGGTTTTTTGCTACTCTAACATTCCCCCCTCTGAAGAGGTAACCCTAAAATCTTTTAGGGATTAGATAAGAGCTCCCAAATACTTTTGACATTTTGGCCTTTGGAACAGAGTATGTTGCTAAAAGGCCCAAGGACAATTTGACTTTAAGCCAAGAAACTGGCTACTTTTCTTTGGGGTCTTTTTACCCAACTGCCTAGCCAGTTCCTACCTCCTATTCATATCACACCATCCTCTAGAGGTTAGTCAAATTGCTGATAGGGAATCAGGATGCAAAGGCCCTGGCTTCTTCCATGCTTAACAGGGATGCAGGGTGAGGCAACTGGGGTACCCCTTCAGTGGGTCTATCTAAAAGACTCCCAAATTGCATAACTCTTAACTGTAGGGAGAAAAGAAAGTCCTTGATTGGTGCCTAGGAGATGTGAAGGAGAAGTAAAGGCAAGAGTAATTAGCATGACAAGTTCAAGACAGGGCACCAAAAAAAAAAGTCAGAACAAGGCAAATTTCAAATGCTCATATCAGAGTCCATTGGGATTTCTTGATGAGAGCTTCCAAAAGCATCCCTCCATTGGGTTCCTCCTCATTTTTCTTTTGTCTGCCAAGGTTGGACTCAACAGTGATGAACTCAGGATTTGTTTTCAGGCACTTTGATAGCTGTTGGGGTGGCTAGAATCAGTGTCAGTTCCCTCTCAAGAGCTTCTAGATAGGGGGAGAAAACAAATTTGATAGAATAACACAATACTAAATAAGAGATGCTCATATGATGCAAAGTATGTTGGCCAGGCCCCAGCGGATGAGCTTACAACATGGGACATCTGGGTACACAAACTTCACTTGATAGGCCTTATCATATATGACAGAATTCATGAAGTCCGGGGAGGGGGGTGGCTATGGGAGAGTCCAGATAGGGGAGAGCATCTAATTTTCTTTATGCAGTAGATGATGAATAACGCAGGAACCTATAATTGGCAATGTGCAGAGAACAGGAGGCCACAGAGTTTGTATCCCTGATTAGGACACCTTTTTCACAGCTTTGCCTTCCAAGGCTCAGGGATCACTGCAGAAGAGAAAGCAGAAAGCTAGGCACCAGGGAGGGTGGATGACTGCAAGGAAACAGACAGCTGATCATTTATGCATATGAACTCACAGCAATGGTGACAGCATGCACAAGTCCCCAAACAAAATCCCAGCAGAGACATGGGGAAGTGGATAAGAAATCCCAGTCCAACCTCAGGAACTTTTGGCAATTGATGACATCTGGGACGGGACACTGTCTTACAGGATTAGGACTTTCAGTGGGCCCAGTGGATTGACTCACATTGAAGGACACTTGGGGATACGAATCAGACCCTATAGGCCATATTATATATGTATGAGAGTACATTAAATTGGGTGGGAAGTAGTCGGGAGAGGTGAGGATAAGGGAGGAGATCTAAGCACCATCAAACTATATTGCATGAAAATCACAAAAAGAAATCTATTGAAAATTGGAAATTGAAATTGAAAGATGCATTGCATGAAATGCACAAAAAAACACTCAAAAATAGAAAAAAATAGATTCTAATATAAGGGTTCTAATCTTCCTGCTTTGACTATATGCTGGATTTCACAATTCACTTCTAATAAATTAATATAGTACAAGTAATGTGCATTAGTTCAGAGATTAAACCATTTCAATCCTTGTTCTCTCTTGGGTCACTTACTCTGGAGGAAGTCAAGTGTCATGACATGAGGACATCTGACCAGGCCATGTGGTAATAAACTGGGGGTTTGTGCCAAAAGCCATAAATGTGCCATCTTGGAAACAGAATCTCCAGCCCCAGGCAAGTCTTTGAGATGACTGCAATCCTAGGTGACTTGATTTCAGCTCATGAGTAATCTTAACTAGAAATACACAGCTGATACCTCTCAGCTTTCCAATCCAAATAACTTGTGTGAAATAACCCATATCTGCTGCCTTAAGCAACTGTACCTTTTGAGAAAGGCAAAAACAATAGGTAACTAATACTTATTTTACCAAGCAAACCAAAAAAGATGTTGATAACTCCCAGCATCTACTGAGAATGGGACTCTGGGTTAAAACACTAAAGTAGAAATGATACTGGAAAGTAGAATGATCTTGAAAGACTGAGTTCTACCTTCAAACCTTACCATTCTGTCTGACCTAACCTTTGAAGCTCTAGGAGTGCACGTAATACATTGCATTGTTACAAATATTTACATTTTACTATCATTATTTAGTTAATACCAGATAACATAGTCATCAACCCCTTCATAAAAAAACAGCATGTAAAAGTCCTATGCAATATCAAACCAGACAAAATCTAAGGATACACATGGGTAAGAAACCCCAACTCAACCTAAGAACTTTAGGCAATTTATGGCTGCTGGGAGAGGAAAGACAATGTCTTACCGGGATGAATGAGACTCTAGGTGGACCCAGTGGATAGACCCACACAAAAGGAGATTTGGGGATACAAATCAGACACTATACTATAGCACTATAGACTGTAGTCTATAGTGTAGATGGGGACGTGTAGATGGGGAGCTAAATAACATCAAACGATATTGTATGAAAATTGCAAAAATCCTATTTTAAAAACATTTATTAGTCTTCACTATAACTCCATATCTAGCATATATTTAAGCATAAGAGGTAGCAAAAATTTTGATCAAAAAATAATTATTCATACCAAAATGTATTATTTATCAACAGAAGTTAGTAAAAGTCTAGGGTAAAAAGATCAAACCAGATGACAAAAAGTATACTTAAGAAAACTGTGTTTTTAGAGATATGGCAGAATAGGCATAGGGAAAATGTGGTAATTCAGCACACCCTGAGCAGAAAAGCATTGTACTTCAGGGAAATAATTTAGAGTGAGGTAGACTCAAGTCCTAATCCTAGGTCCCTGTTAATCCTCAAAGAGGAAAACACCATTAACTTCTGTTTAGAGTTTCAGATCTATATTGATTTAAAACTCTGCTAAGTTTACACAGGAAAAGTACTTCATTTGAATCTTAAAAACTAGGGACAATTTATGAAGTAGAAGAAAAACTACGCAAAGTAGTGGAAATTGTGTGCTTTCAGAAACGCAGCTATCTCAAACCCCAGACATTATATCCCAGGACCACTTCTGGAGTCTTGGTTTCTAAGGTACCAATTAAGAAAAAGTCTACTTCAGAAGATGGTTCCAAATTACCTTTGTGTAATGGGAAAAGATTTACCTACATGATCTTTAACATCTCAAAGTATCTCTTACGTTTTCTGAATATTCCTTAAAATTTTCACATCAGGGACTGGAGTGATGACTCAATAATTAAGAGCACTGGCTGTTCTTGTAGAAGACCCAGGTTTGATTCCCAGCACACACATGAAGGCTAACAACTGTCCCTAATTCCAATTCCAGTGACTCTGACACCCTCTTCTGAATTCCACAGGCATTGCATGACACAGATGCACTTGCACACATACAGGCAATATACTCACATAGATAAAATAAAAATAGTAAATAAAATATTTTTAAATATTCACAACAGAGGAAATACTTTGTCACCAATTTTTGATGACTTTTCTGTTATCTTTGTCGAGTTTCTAAAAGTTCTAAGCACTCATTCAAGTCCTAGTATTGCCTAGTAAATGGTGGAGCCAAAAAGAATAAAAGGCTAGTTCTCTGCTTACCAAATATTTGGTTTTATATACAGGTGGTCCATGACTTAACAATGGCTCCATTATAAATATTTCAGTTCATAATGGTATGCTTTCAAACCATATAATCATTATTTTGAATTTTTAGTATAATATTAATCAATTACATAAATTATGTAAAATTATAAAGTAGGTCTTTTGATAGACTTTTTGAGCAACTGTGGGCTAATCAAAGCTATGGTGTTTGGTAGCTTAGGATAATAACACCATTTTGACTTATGACAGAAATAATATAGGCCTCTAGTCCTGAACTTCAAACTCACTCCATTCTTTCTTACATCATATTTCATCACTTTTTTTCCATCAGAGAAACAATGAATTCATGGCATAAGAAAAGGTGTTGAAGCCAAAAATCTTTAGTGTTGGGTGAAAAAAACCTCTGAGGTTCAGCAAGAGATGGAATGATAAAATAGAGATTTCAACAGCAGCTGAAACTGGAGGCTGGTGGGAGAGGGAGCGGGTTCCAAGGATGGAAGCTGAGGCAGTATTTAGGTGAAAGAACAGAATCTTTATTATATTTGCAGGTGCGCTGGGTGTGTGTTACAGTGTCTTGGGAAGCAAAGGGTAGGCCTGTCTCATAACATCCCCCCCAACCCTTGTGTGTACTAATGTTTACCCAATCTATAATTGTCTTGAATGAATTGTTCTTTGTATTTGGTTGCTTCTCTATGGCTGTGATGAAACATCTACAAAAGTCAACTTGGGGAGGAAAGGGTTCATTGAATCTTACTTTTCTAAGTGATAATACATCACAGAGGGAAACCAAGGCAGGAACTTAAGCAGGGCAGGAACCTGGAGGCATGAAAAAAGGAAGCACAGACTATAGAGGAATGCTGCTTATTGGCTTGCTTCTCTGGATTGTGCTCAGCCTGCTTTTATTCAACCTCCAGCCAGCGGTGGCACTACCTAGAGTGGGCTAGACCCTCCCACATCACTCAACAATTAAGAAAATGCCTCAAAGACATGGCCACAGGCCAATCTGAAAGAGGAAAATCCCCAACTGAGGTCCTCTCTTCCCAGGTGTGTCAAGTTGACAACTGAATCTGTACAGCAGTGGTCATTTAAGATATATACTGTGCAATATAAAATTTTATATTGTCCACTCAGAATTGTCATTTATGATGCTAGCAAGTTAATTCTTGTTTAAGGGCTATTATATGTATTAATAAAGTAATCAGCTCTGATAAATCACCCCACAAAAATAACTGGCAAGTATTTAATAGAATAATTAATAGTAATAGTTAAATAGGAGTAAGCATAAGTACACAAGTTAAATAAGTCAATATAATAATAGTTCCAAACATACTTACTCTTATTTAGTTTGATGGTTAATTTTATATGCCAATTTTGGTAGGTCATAAGGTACTTAAGGATTTGGCTAAGCTTTATTTTGGAGTGGAGGCTCTGTTTGCATTATAAACTATGAGGACTACGAAGGTGTTTCTGGATAAAATTAGGATTTGTATTGATGGGCTGAGTGAAGCAGATTGGCCTCCCTAGTGTGGATACGCATCACGTAACCCATTGAGGGCAAAACAGAAAAAGAGGTGGAAGAAGGAATATCCTGCTCTCTGCTGACTAACCTGGAACATTGGTATTCTCATATAGGAGAATCACAACCTTCCCCACTGACTACACAACTTCTTAGACTTTGTGGACCCAAACTGGAACAATATGGGCTTTTCTAGGCATCCAGCTTCTGGATGGCAGATAAAGGGACATCTCAGTCTCTATTATTACATGAATCTTATAATAAACCTGGATAGATGTAGAGATATATTAGATAGATGATGAATAGATGATAGATAGATGATAGATAGATAGATAGATGATAGATAGATAGATAGATGATAGATAGATAGATAGATAGATAGATAGATAGATAGATAGATAGATTCTACTGGTTGTCTCTGAAAAGCCCTAATCTATATAATTAAGAATTATATGGAGGAATTATATAATTAAGAATTATATGGAGGATGGACTGAGACATCCCCACATCCCAACCATCTCAGCTCTCAGGATTGCTAAGATCTTTGTGAGCCCCCGTCTTCAGGCTTGTGAGCTCCTTTAGCCCAATTTATCTGCTAATCTGTTCACCTAACAGTCACGCAGCCCACCCTGCTGATTCTAGACTGCGTGGAGTCAATTCTGGAACCTCAACTCAAAAGTTGCACCTATCTCTAGCTGAACTGAGATCATTCTCTACACCCCATTTTCACATCAGCATGAAGTGCCCCCTAAACTGAACATACCAAGCACTACTCAGTTGGGCCATAACCTGACAAGATGGGGGAATAGCAAACAAAATTACAAACAAACATTCAACAAAGACAAGATCACCTACCCATGCCAAGAAATATCACTACACAAATGCAGATGTCAAAGTCTCATTTTAAAAACCTACATAAAAACCATGAACAATGGGGGAAATGTGGGTACTTTAACTGGGGTGGTAGGAAGGAGGGTTATACACGGGGAGAGAGAGTAAAGATAAAGGACGTTTAGGTGGTGCAAAAAAACAGAAGGAAATGTATTAGTTCAAAATGCCTACTGAAAAATACACACACACACACACACACACACACACACACACACACAAGCTCATGTGTATAGCTGAAGGATAACTTTGTACCAGAAGGAGAAAACTCCGTTAGAGTTGTTAGTCAGGGTAGTCCAGCCCTTGATTACCTCCCAGAACTTGAAGGTAAGACCCTGTTACTGAAGACAGGACATACTTCAGATGCAAGACTTGGAGCAATTGAGCTGGAGCTGACCTGGAAGCATCCTCCCTGAATACTAGCTCTCATAGTATCAGAGAATATTATACAAGCTGCCAAGAAAGAAAACCAATCAATGGTCCAACCCAGTTGTAAATCCTAATAAATACAAAAATGACTAGTCCAGCAAATTATCTCAACTGGTGCAATAATAGCACTCTTATCTTGGGGATAATCAACAGCTGTCTAAATGGACCTAAAGCCTGTTCAATGGGAGGGAACCCATGTGTGGTACTGTAAACATAGTCAAATACACATGACTGGAGAGGTCATACTTCCTAGAGAAAAACCTAATTTTGTCACATTCCAAGATCAAAGTAATTTCTTACTATATTCCAAATATGTATCCTTGTGTTTACAGACAATCACCACTCATCAAAGAAACTTCTTTTTGCAACAGATGAGGACAATTACAAAGTTCTACAACTGGTCAAACACAGAAAATAAATGTCTGTGAGATACCCATACCAAAGTGACACATCTATAATGTAATCTCTACACCTAAGGCTCAGGGAATATAGTAGAGCAGGGGGGAAGAAAGGATATTAATACATCTCTCAACTCTCACCAGCACAGCTTCCTCATGCAACAGATGATGATTAACATGGAAAGCCACAACTGGCCAAAGTGCAGAGAATAACAGACTGCAGAGTATTTGTCCCTGCGTAGGACATATATATCAAAACTCTTCCTCCCAAGGCTCAGAGACCATTGCAGAAGAGGGGGCAGAAAGGCTATAAGATCTAGGCATGGTAGATGACCTCAAAAAAGCAGAGTTTTCCAGGCAGCTGGGAAGTTGCTCAGCTGAACTTACAGCAATGGTGACAGCATGCACCAGATGGACCCATGAAAGCTCAAACCAGATAAAAACCCAGCAAAGAATTGGGGAATGGGTAAGAAGCCCCAACCTTAGCTGAGAAACTATTTGCAACAAATGATTGCTGGTAGAGAGAGAATTTGTTTTCTGTAAGGCAATGACTCTAAATAGCTTGATTAGGCTTCAGTGGATGAACTCACACCAAAGGATATTTGGGACACAAATTTGGCTCAGTGTGCTTTAACACATATGGCAGAAAGCATGAAATTGGGTAAGGGGGCTATAGGAAATTGAGGATGGTTGGGTGCCTAAATATGATCAAGATGTTTGACAATTACAAAACTTCAATTAAAAAACGTGCCGGGCATGGTGGCACACACCTTTAATCCCAGCACTTGGGAGGCAGAGGCAGGCTGATCTCTGTGAGTTCCAGGTCAGCTGGGGCTACAGGGAAACCCTGTCTCAAAAAGACCAAAAAAAACAACAACAACAAGAAAAAAAAAAAAAAACATTGTAAAGCATGAGCTAGTGTGAGCAAGTCAGAAAGCCAGTAAGCAGCATTTCTACAGATTTCTGATTTTGTTTTCTGTTTGAGTTCCTGCACTGAGTTTCTTCAATGATAGTCTGTGATCTGAAATTGTAAGATAAATAAACCTTTTCCTCTGCTAAACAAAACGAAGCAAAAAACATGACAACAAAAATCACATGTCTACACCAGAAATTAGAACTCCCAATGTAATGTTTCCTGAGAATGACAACCTAGAGGATGCACATGACAATGATTTCAAAGTAACCATGCATCAATGAGCAAGCTATACCATCTTAGGATAAAAGGACGGGAAAGTTATTCCAAGAAAATGGAACTAAGAATCAAGTATAGCTATTCTAATATCTAACAAAATAGACTTCAAACTCAAACTAGTCAGAAGAGACAGGGAAGGTCACTTTCTATTGATAAAAGGAAAAATATACTGAGAGGATATCACAATCCTAAAAATATATACACCACACACAGAGGCACCCAATTTTATAAAAGAAACTTCATGAAATCTAAAATCACATATTGACTCTAACACAGCAGTAGTGGGAGACTTCAGTAACCCACTGTCACCAATAAAAAGGTCTGCCAGACAAAAACTAAATAGAGAAACACTGGAGTTAATTAGCATCATAAATAAATGGAGCTAACTAGATATCTACAGAGCATTTCACCTACACACTAAAGAAAACATTTTCTTCTTAACAGTCCATTGAACTTTCTCCTCAAATGACGATATATTAGGACACGAAACAAATATCCATAAATTGGGAAAATTAAAATAACATCTTGTATTCTATCTGACCACAAAGGAATAAAGCTGGATGTTAATAAGAATAAAAATGGGGAAAAGTACTGAAATTCATGGAAGCTAAACAACATACTACTAAATGAAAATTGAATCAAGGAAGAAATCAGAGGGAAATTTAAAAATTCCTAGAACTGAATGAAAATAAAAATACAACATCCAAAAATTACTGGGAAACAGTGAAGGCAGTATGAAGAAGAAAATTAGTAGTATCAAGTGCCTACAGCAAAAAATTAGAAACATCTCATATAAATAAATTAATGATGCACCTGAAGGCTTTAGAAAAACAAGAACAAACAGGATCTAAAAGGAGCAGACTAGAAGAGATAAATAAAATCAAGGTTGAAATTAATGAAATAGAAAAAGAAAACAATACAAAGAATCAATGAAACACAGAGCTGGTTCTTTGAAAAGATGAACGAGAATGGCAAAACTTTTACTAAATTAACCAAAAAAAGAGGACCCAAATTAAAAACTCAAAAAAGAAAAGAGAAACATTAAAATAGACTGTAGGAAAACCAGAAAATCATAGTGACATACTTTAAAAGTGTACATTCCACAGAACTGGAAAACCTAAAAGAAATTTCTGGATATATATGGACCATCAAAGTTAAATCAAAATGACATAAGTAATTTAAACAGATTTATAACAACAAATGAGATTGAGTCAATAATTTAAGATCTCCTGACTACAAAGAGCCTGGGATCAGATGGATACAGTACAGAATTCTAACAATATTCCTCAAGTCATTTCTTAAAATAGAGAAGAAAGGAACACTTTCAAATACTTTCCATGAAACTAGTATTATTATGATACCAAGACCAGACAAAGACACAACAAAAACAAAAAAAATTAAAGCCAATCTTACCTATGAATATAGACCCTCAATAAAATATTTGGTGACAAAATGCAAGAACACATCAAAATGATTATCCACCATGATCAAGTTAGACTCATCCCAGAGATGTAGGGATAGTTCAACATACTTGAAGTCAATAAATTTGTAATTTACCACATAAACAGACTCAATGATCAAAACTATATGATTATCTCTTTAGATGCAGAAAAGTCCTTTGACAAAATCCAACATTCATTCATGATAAAAGTCATGAAGAATCTAGTGATGCAGGAGACATATCGCAACATAATAAAGGCAACATACCACAAGCCCATAGCCAGCATCATACTAAGTGGAGAAAAACTTAAACCATTTTCATTAAAATCAGGAAGAAGACAAGGATGGGGAAGGATGACCAACATGAAAGATCTTTAGAAAAAAAATCATATGCAAACCTACCACAATAGAAGCATCTTAAAATATATATGTATACATTATAAAATAAGATTAGAAGGAATTACCTTATAACGGGGGACATTGCTCCTACTAGATACCATAGGCTAGCAAAGTAAAAGCCCAATGCCAGGGATGGACTCCCTCCTTTGAAGCTGCTGAACAGGGGTTCCATAGATGTTCAAACAACACTGGCCATTTCCCCTTCTCTCGGTTTTTCATCAGTACTTGATGGTAAGAACCTATTGCTAAAGATACTGCATACACGAGCCATAGAAAAACAAGGAAAAATCAAGCTGGTACTGAAATCAAAGCTTTATCTCTACTGGTGTTGATAGTGCTATCCATGCAACCAGAAGAAAAAATTAATCATTAACCTTATCCAGCTGTGAATCTATTGTGCTTCAGCAACTTGCCTAGCAAGATATGACCACTGGTGCAATAGTGGCTCTAATATTATGTGAGTAATCAATAACTTTCTGCTTGGATTTAAGATCCACTTTATAAGATGGCGCCTATACCTGACATTGATATTAGTCCTAGAAACATGTTGCTAGACAGGCCACAGGCCATAAGGGAGAGTTTAGTTCTATTATTCTGCTATATAGATACAGCATTACAGTGACTCCTAACTACAGTGACTACTAACTATTATACCCATAGATTAATCATCCCTCAGCTCTCACCAGAGAAGCTTCCTTATGGTGATTAACACAGAAACTAACTGGACAAACACTGGTCAAAGTGCAGAGAATGAGCCTGTAGATTGATTATCCATGAAAAAGACACCTATATCAAACTTCTGCCTCTCAAAACTCAAGGATCACTGTGAAAGAGAGGGCAGAAAGATTGTAAGGGCCAAACGTGGTGGGTGACCACAAGGAAACAGAGTTTTTCAGACGATTGGTCAGTTACTCCTATGAACTCACAGTAATGGTGACAGCAAACAGAAGTACTAAGTAAGGTCAAGCCAGGCAAAATCCCAGCATAGAAATAGGTAAGAAACTCCAAACCTATCTGAAGAACTATTGGAAACTGGTGACTGCAGGGAAGGGAAAGATCAGTCTCTTTTATTGGGTGCAGAGTAGTAAGGGGGTGCACATGGAGGAGGGAATCTAAATACAGTCAAAATATATTGTATGAAATTAAATTTTAAAGAGAACAAATATTAAAAACTACTATTAGTGTGAATAATTAATTCTTTAAGATTATATTGTAAGCACTCTATATCGTAAGCACTCTTTATAAACTTGTTCTGTTTCCTATAAATAAGCAAAAAGTTTAGGGATGGGACAGTTTGATTCATTAATTAGCAGCTATTGAGCACTCTTGCTGCTCAGCCTGCCTTGAGCAAAAAGACTATCAGGCTAACAGCTAGCCCAACTACCCTTATTCTAGCACTAGGCATCTCAAATACTCCATGGACAGCTTGAGACACCTTTGCAAGGACTACAGCTAATTGTCCTAGCTCCTGAAGGCCAGGACCCAGCCAGAACTGTTTGAAACTATTGCACCAGGCTTTTGGTTATCATCAGTCTAAACAAATGAGTTCTACCTTGGCCAGAAAAGGAGCACTTCCCCTAACCAAGGGAATACTACAACTGGTGATAAGAGGCAAGGTGGTGACTGGTCCAGAATACAAGCCTTAATGACTTGACTATGATCGCTGTTAAAAAAGTAAAGGTATAAATAGACCAAACCAGTGTCTTCGATTGGTCCAAAATGAACACCTAACATTGGTCCAAGCACCCTTTCTGGTTCTAAATAAGCAAGCTGCTCAGCGAGTTGCCTGGGCAGCACTGCCCTGGATTATTTCCCTAGATGTTGCAACATTCAGACAAATAAGGCTTTCGAAGCAAGTGGTCTTCCCTTGCTTATGTTCAGCAGCATGGGCTGAGCTGGCAACAGGAAGGCAAAAGCAACTGAGCCAGCAGAGTGTGGTAGCACAGACAACTGGCCAGTGGCAAAGTGGTGGTTCATTGACCATCAAAAACACGGGGCTTTTGAAAACTTGACAACTGAAAAGGCTAAAGGCAAGGTGTTGACAGTTTAACAGCTGAAGAGGCCCTGCTGACGTCGGAGACTAGCAATCAGCTTCTGGTCTCTAGCACTGGGCTTCCAAACAGCCCAGCATGCTTTCCAGGTTTGCTTTCAGTGTCCAGAGTGATGGACATAAACAACTGTTGCTTGATAGCTGGCAAACCTGTTCAATGTCAGGAAGGATTCCTTCTCAGGTAATTTTTGCCAAGCCCAGAACCTGGTTCCTCAGCACTCTGCCAATTCCTGGGCTCCTAAGCCCCAACAGATATCCCAAGTCACACAAGAGCTCCTGAGAAGAGTCACAGAGCAGTGCAGTGGCCACTAAGTTGTGGATGACAGTTGAAAAAGCAGCTGGACAGTTTGAGAGCAATCAAGGCAGGAAGGAGAATAGAAGATGAAATTCAGGCGGGGGGGAGAAGACAGATAAGAGAACCCGCAGGCCCTGGTTGTCAGAAGAGTCCAGGAGAGCTGTCAAGGCCTCATGGTCAACAGGCTCAGATCTCAGGCTAAGAGCTACAGCACTGGCTACTGCCAAGACCTGAGGATCCTGATGCATGAGGCCTTCATCATACTGTGACCAGTGTTTCTTCCATCTCCCTATTGCCACTGCTCATTGCTGTCAAACATTGAAAGACAGGAAGGCTGCAAAAGATCAACATTTAAAGACCTTGCTTACCCATGATTTATATCCAAGGAGAGCAAAAGAACCTTCAGCCAGCTGGTTGGTGACAAACTCGCGAGGAAAAAGACAGTCAAATTTGTACAACAATTGATAAATGTAAACTACCATGGGATAAATTGTAAACTACAGAAACTTACAAGATGCTCAGTAGTCATACAGGAGCACTCAGAGAAAATTCATAAAAGAGACACTGCACTGGACAAAAAGGAAATGTGCCAAAATGTGAATACTGTTTATCTCCAAAGAACATCTAGAGTGGTCCTTCAGAGCATGTCAGTTCATATCATATGCCTCTGCTCAAAGGACAGTGAGAGTATATCTCACTGAGAGCATAGACTTTCCTCTCAAAAATACTTAAAAATTAGCCAAGGAAGGTGGGCATGATGGTATATGCCTAGAATACCAGCATTTCGGACATAATTTCAGAAAGATCAGGAATTCTAGATCATCTTTGGCTACATAGTGAATTTAAGATTATCATGGACTATATGAGATTCTACCACAAAAAATAAAAACAAAACAAAAAATGTTGGTGAAACAGACCAGTGGACATGTACTAGGATCGCCAAGCTTTCTTGCAGTACTGAAGCCGTATTTCCTTGACCTCTGCCCAACTAAATGCAGATGTTCACCTGGGGACTCTGTCACCTACAGATGTTCAGCATATGGTTTGTCTGCCTATAACTGAACTGACTGTTCAAGGCTTTTATTCTTGAGCCAGAGAAAACCAATCATAGCATGGCTATAAACTCTGATTCAATCATTTACAGTGAAAAGGACTGTCCTGACCATATACATTTTTTAGGAATTTCAACCAAGAAATATGGAAACAATTTTCCATTTAGTTCTGGAATCTGGCATAGGACAGCTCTTACATCAGGGACTGGAAAGTCCATGCAGGATTATGTGCATGTTGAAGCTATAAGAGAACAGAGTGTAGCAGTGGAAGAATTTAGACTATGACTATATCAGCAGTATAACAATGATCTGAATGTGCATGCTGTTGAGAATTCCAGAACCTCCTCTAATTGAGAACCAGCACACCTGAGCTCTACCCAACCTTACCATATCACCTGTTTATTTTACTTTTAAAGATCATTTATTTTTTTATTTGTGTGTGTGACTGTGTGTCTGTGTGTCTATGAGCTGTGTGGGTGCCTATAGAGGCCAAAAATATGTCACATCCCCTAGAGCTAGAGTTACAGGTAGTTGTGAGCTACCCAACATGGGTTCTGGGAATGAAACTGGTCCTCTGAGAAAGCAGCAAGCATTCTTAATTGCTGAGGCATCTCTCCTGTTTAAATCCACATGAGAGTCTCCTTCTCCCTATGTAACTTTAATTAAACTCTATTTTGTTGTAAACAAAGAACTGAAAGAAAACGTGATAAAAACTCTCTTGCTCTATCTGCAGCAAACAGACAAATCTCTCCATCTTTTGAGTCACTCCAAAGAATCTTCACGGGTGCATTGTCATGAGTCTCCTTTAAAAAAAATTGAAATCTACTTCTCCTGTCCCTTAATTTAATTAAGACTTCCTTTCATTGCTTAGTCTTCAGAAAGTCATCTTTTCGACTTTGGAAAGCCAAATGTTCAGTTAGTACCTCTCTAGAGGAGAAACAGCTATACACCTAGGCCGTCTTCCATGCATAGGGTTAAACCTCCTAGACCTGGTTAGAGACAAAGGCAGGACCCTTTCTTCAGGAACTGCCATAGTAAAAATTCTCTCCCTAGCTCTAGGATAGTCTGCAACTAACACTGGAAAATTCTGTCTTATAATGTATTCAGTTTAGGCAACAATATGAAACAGAGAACTAGAAAATATTCAAGGACTTAATGAAAGTTGTTTCTGGTTTTAAAACTAGTTGTGAGATCTTTGCTCTTCCGTTTTTCTTAACCTGACAGGAAATTAAAACTTGAGTGGCCAGATTGACAAAGGGAAGTGCAAAAAAAAAAAGTCAGTTTGGAGCTTCCAAATTGATTTCCATTCATACAAATCTCAATGTGGTTTTAAAGCTCCCTAAGGGCAAAGAACTTTTAATTTTATTCAGTGTATTTTTGGTCTTCTTAATTTAAACTAAATATGAATGTTTCAAAGGATGCCCTTGAGTTATTTATATGTTAAATACAACAAAAAGAGAAAAAAAATTAAACACTACCTTTTAGCTATTCATATAACAACACATATAACAATAGGCTAGAAAAAGCCCTGGGTTGGGTTGGAAGGTGCTGACTAGGTTCATATTCAGGTCTTCCACACAACCTCTCAGTATGCATCATTTGAAGTATTGAACATGGTTTTCTCTATAAATAGAAAAATATTCATCTCATTAAATTTTGAGGATCAAATGAGAGATGTTTAAATTACTTTATAAACTTCATATCATTCTAGATAAAAATAAGGCGATCTCCCAACCCATAACCCATCGTCTAAAGTAAGTAAATCATACTTTTTTGCCTGATAGGAAAGCTTTATTATAATTGGTTTCTTTTTTCTCTTTTATTCATTAATTTTTTTTTTCAGAGCTGAGAACCAAACCAACAGCCTTGTACTTGCTAGGCAAGTGCTCTACCACTGAGCTATATCCCCAACACCTCTTCCTTTTTTATTACTGTTATGATCTCAATGTCTTAGCTCTCTCCTTCCAAAATTTGTTGAAATTTAATACACAGTTTGATAGTGTTAAGAGGTGGGGTCTTTGGGAGGTAAATGGCCACAAGGATCTGTCCTCATAAATGGGATTAAGGAGCTTTACAAGAGGCTCAGGATAATGTTTTAAACTTTTTACTACACAAGGACACCACTACACAGCAGAGTGAACTCCACCAAATCTGCTGGTACTTTGACCCAGGTCATCTCAAATCTATAAACAAATTCTGTTGTTTATAAATCATCCTCCTAGGTGTTTTGTTAAAGCAGACTGAACAGACTACAAAAATTACTTAGCTCTAATTCATCTCTATCATACAAGAGAGAAGGTAATTTCATATCCTGTAAGTGTATTAGTAATAAGAAACAAGCTGTTCCAATTTCAAGATGTAAAGACTAAACATGCGTAGTAATCTCCCTCTCCATGGCAAATCCTAAAAATTATTAGCTATGAAAACAGCAAACAATCAGCCACTTAAAGACACAAAGAGAAATTCTCACAGGAATAGAAAGCACAGGTTGACAGTATTGAGTACATGTTCAAAAGAAGGAAGCATCAATCGGAAATGAATATGGAAAGCAGGGGAGGAGCTATTAATCAAAATCAACTGAGCAAATTGAGTTCACAGAAGCAATTGAAGCCTTCAGAGACTACGAAGTCTCCGTGGACAGTGACGTTGCTGCACTGCTCAGGAGCAGCACTGTGTATTCAGGGTTTCACACTGCACCACACAGTATTCTCCTCCTCCTACCACTCTACTCCTTGCCCTGAACCCTGAACCTTCATAGCCTTCATAGCCTAGCAAGAGCTGTGTTTGAGCAGGGAGAAGAGCAGATTGGGCCCTAGTGTTTGGCAACCCCAGGAAAGCAACAGAATTAACTGTACCTGCTGGCATATTTTACTTTGAGTCAGAACTTTATTCTCTCCTGCACAGTGGACTGAAAAAAAAGCTTCCAGTTTTTCAAACTCTTAAGTGCTCCAAATTAAACAATAATCTAATTTTAATGAAATTATCAGATTATCACTGAATGCCAGCACACCAGAGAATTCACACCAGAGAA
>NW_008332654.1:2044746-2054610 GCF_000622305.1 Nannospalax galili | reverse complement strand
AAAGAAATCAAGAGAAAAAAATGTTTTTTTAATTAAGGCCAGGCTTTAAAATATATATGTATGAATATCCCAAATGTATGAATAATATTAATAACACAGGTGACCTGTAAAAATTCTATTTTTAGATAGATACTTACATGTACATATTATACATATATTTGTGCTAATACAGTATTGAAAAAATATGGGCTGGCGAGATGGTTCAGTGATTGAGGGCACTGATTGCTCTTGCAGTGGACCCAGGTTGGATTCCCAGCACCCACATGACAGTTAACAACTGTCCATAGCTCCAGTTCCAGGGGAATCTGGCACCTTCTTCTGACCTCTGCAGGCATTGCATAACAACACGGGTGCATGTACACACATGCAGGCAGTACACTCATACACATAAAATAAAAATAATAAAAGAGAAAATAGTAAAGAAATAAGCCAGTATGTTGGTGGTGCTTGTCAGATTATAGGTAATCTTGTTTTTCTTTTTCACTTATTTGCATTTTCCAAATACTCCACAATGAAAAGAAACAGTTTTTCCAGAAACAAATAGATTCATATCAACCTAGTTATGACTACCAGTATATAACTTTCCAAAGACAAATTTTGGCGGGAAAAAGACCAAAACAATATAGATTCCTCCTGTACTTGGTTAAAATATGGAAAACACATTTCAATGAAGTTTAAAAACTTCCTCGGGGTTAAAAATACTGCAAGAGTTTCAAGAAGGCTGTATCAACGTTTTGATGATTCTAAGATTTTCTCAGAAGTTTGCAAACTCTCATGCATATCAGGCCAATGAGGTACAAGCAGAAGGAATATTTTTCCAAGGACTATGCTGGCTGTGTATACTTCAGTAGAAGATGATAATTTTATCATGAGTATGGAAATAGGTTCATGAGAGGAGTAAAAATATTCTTGGATTTTGGACAGTAACAAGGATGACACAGTATATGGGATCCAGCAGGGGGCTGGAGGGTGTCACTCAGGATGTGGGTATATAGATGAATAAGATTGTTTGGTATGTTTTGTATGAAAAAGACACAAAAAACAATAAATAAAAATGAGTTATATTTGAGGAAGAAACATAAAAATTTGCATCATGTTAATTAGTAGATGTGAAAAACATTACCACTGAAATCTACCTGATGACTTTATATCCATGCTCAGGTGCCAAGGATCACAGAAAGTAACCAACTGTGACTAGTAATAATCAGATATATAGAGATTAGAGATGCATGTGCAAGCATCTAAGTGTTAGTTGTACTAAAAATGAGTTTTTCTGTATGAAACAATATATTTAATAATAAAATGGAGATCTTCTTAAAGGTTAAAAACCTCATTCAATTTTATGTGTTATAGGGTTTATACTGAGTACAATATTGTATAACTATATTAATTCAACTGTAAACCTAAAAATTTACAGCCAGTTTTGAGAGATGCATCTTAGCTCTGGAAATTGTTATTGAATATGTCAATGCTGTTGTAATGAAACTCTTCTAATTGTGGTTATTAAATAATTTTTTTAATTCTTGGATTTTTACAATGGCTATGGCCCTCTAATGTTCAAGCCCACCTGACAAACATAAATATAGTTACAAACTACCTCTAATAATCGAATTTCCTATGGGGTGGAAGGAGTTATTAAATTTTTTTAAATGTCTAAAAAGGGTCCTGGGCTGAGGAGAGGGAAAAACGACTATTGAAAATATCAGTTCAGCTATGGGGGCACAAAATTCAAGTTCTGTTTTATATCCACTCTTTCTTTTGGTTGGAAGAGCCTCAGAACTTAATGGCATATGTATACATACATATGAATATGTGCACGTGTATATGTCTGTCTACAGCAGTTACTACACTATGCCACATTATAGCAATGCATGAATAAAAACAGTTTTATTGAGAAGACCAAATTTCTCGTAGAGACACCACCCAAAATTTTCCCTGTATTTTTCACTGGGCAAAGTGTGAACATGAGCATTCCCATTAGATGTAGCTCAGGGGGAAAGGTTGGAAGTGGGGACTGATTCAACGAGATACCAAAAGCATCTGCTACCTTTGCTCTTAACCATCTTTCAGGTGTTTCTGGTCACTTCAGAGTCTTTCCTGGAAGTCTTATTGGGAACAGCAGATTTTCCTTTACTCATGATTCACACTTTCAGTGAAACACTAAGGATAGATCAGTGTCCAAAACAGACACAGCCTCCTCTCCCAGGCTCAGTCTAACCTAACCCTAACTGTGAAGCATTTAGCAGCAATCCTCTGGATATCCACCACCATTCTTCAACTGTCCTTTGCCAGAAGCACTCACACAAACCTCCCAGGATCCCCCTCTTCCTGGAAGTAATCCCTAGATCTTACTTCTGTGGTGCTCACTGTTTCCAGCCTGGTGCCCTTCTCTTACCTTCTCCACTCTCCGGATCACCACTGAATAAAGATCTCAGTCAGGAAGAAGGTAAGCAAACAAAAACTAAAACTTGTCACCAGAGCTGGACATTGTGGCACATGCCTGGGATCCCAGCACTCCTAAGGCTGAGGCAGGAAGTTTAATCCCAGGTTTGAGACCAGACTGGGCTACATAGCAAGACTCTGTCTCAAAACTGAGGAGGAAAAACATACGACCATTCTTCAAACAAACCAAGCAATGCTGTGAGGGCACAGGTGGGGGAAGAGAACAGAATTTATTACCAGCCTTGTGCCTATGAAAAAAGCAGAGGCGGAACATTTGCTGAAAAGTAGCACTTGATTAGTTGCCGTCAACATCCTCAGTGGAGGCATAAAATCCCCTGTTCTCTGTATGGGAACAGGTAGTACTGGACTGAATCTACTTCATGTTCTCCAATGGAATAAGTACTCCAAAATCCTAATGTTTGAGTGAAAATTGTGCATAGTGTAAAATGTTTTCATGAAGTGGTCTCTTCTACTCTGGCATTTAACACGTTTCCTTTGTTGTTCTTGTTGCTCTAGAGATTATATTTTTCATCCAGGAATATATATTATAATTTCTCTTCCTGATATAAAAAAATGTAATTGCTGATATTAATTTTCCACAGTCTCCTTCTTGCATTCATTGTGTTTTTTTTCAGTTAACTCTTTTCCAACCCCTTTGATACATTCCTTCTTTCATAGTCTGTATCACATTACTCCAGGAGGGTGCCAAGATATTTAAAGGGTAAATTGATCGGAAAAGCAAGAATTGGACATTTTAGCACAACCTATGTGGGGCTGTTCCTTCATGGTGGTACCTACATACCCTTCAAAAGCATGTATGGGGCAGTGCTTGTGCTCTGGTGACAATAGAGAAAGATAGGAATCAGGACTAACATGTTAAAGTGTTGCCATGACTCCGGTGATTTATACCTGTCAGTGCAGTAAACCCTCATGGCAGTCAGTGATGTTTCTCTTACTAACCAATTAATCAGAGAAGAGGATGAAAGCTCAGGAGATTTACAACACTTGTACATTGTCAAACAACTAAAAAGTTGTCAAACTGTAATTCAAATGTGATCCAAGAAAGTTTGTGTGCCTTGTACAATGCAATGCTGTTTCCATGATGACAGTTCATTCTTCATGAAGACCTATTGTACCTAAAAAATAAATTGCTACCAAAATTGTGACTCAGAAGATTTTCTTGTAAGAGCTAATTTGTACATTCATCCAGAAAAACTTTCTTCTATGACCAACTCAGAGTTCTTTTGCTACAGCTGTTATCTGTAAGAGCCATAAGAAGTCAAGAAGAATTGTCAGAGACAGGATTCAAACTAGATCCCTCTGTTCTAGACTGTATCTCCTGTTTTTCCCAACACTAACTTATTCCATTAGTGAAAAAATCAAAAAGTATCCAAGTGGAAAACTCTACTGCATGTGCTTATTAGAGTCGGGTGTGGATTTGATGGAACTGTAGTTTTTGTAACAGACATGCATGTAGAAAAACATTTTGAGCACATATGTGTACCCAGATAGTTTAGGGATTCACCACCAAAGGATTCAAATAATTAGCACTGACTCCCTAATTATGAGGTTTTCATAGTCGTAAGAGAGCAAAACTTTCACGTTCTCCTTAGAACAGCACAGCTTTGCTCCCTGTCACTTACTATCGCCCTCTTTGTTGTTCCCCAACATCCACGGTACAGCTTTACATTTCTACACTTTCTACTAACCCAGCCTCCTGTTTGGAATTATTTCCCAACTTAAGGCTCCTCTTCCTCTGGAATGTGTCCTTCTAAAAAGCCGTATCAGCAACTTTTCTGAAATCTCCCTTTTGCCTTGAACTACAGGAATGCCAGGCCTGGAAATGCTCCCTAACTCCAATTCTGCTCTCACCAGGAAGACTACTGATGCTGCCAATTTTTCCAGCTAATTATCAGACAAAATGTCTGTTCACCAAGAGCTTTCAGAGTCAGCTGCTGAGGTCAACACCTCATCCCAGTGAGCCAGTGTTTTTATAGATCAAAAGAACTTACTTTTTCATGATTCTTGACTTCTATTTTCTAACATGAGAAAGGACCTACATGATAGGAATTATCAAAGTATGCAGTAGAGGGAAGAGGGCTTTCAGATCAGTCCTTTTTACGGACAGTTCAACTCAGCCAAACTTTCCACAGCAAGTAAAACAACATGCATTCTTGACAAATAGTGACAATCAATATATGAAAATCTAGCATCAATTTATAGATATATGATAAGCAGGTATTTGCATAAATTATCATTAGTAATTAATAATACTTTGGCTTTGAAGCAACCAAGGCTTGAATTTCAGCTCTGCTGTATAATGTTGGGCAAAATACTTTGATCTCATCTCAAAATTCTGAAGTACTTTCATATCTTCTCAAGCTCTTCCCATCTCCAAATTGAAAACTGAAATGGTACCTAGATCATGAAGTGATGAGGATACATAAAATGATGCTCCTGCAGTACGTAGCACAAACCACCCACATGATCTTCAAAAACTGCTAGTTACCATTGTTTGTATACAGCAACTTTTATATATCCTCTCTTAGTACATTACTTTCTCAGACAGTTCTGTGAGCTACAGAGATGAAATAATCACTAACCACCCTACGTGACTGACTAAAGTATGTTCTTTCATACTTTGGACATCTCTTACTGGTTTTACCCTTGATGATCAGTATTCTAGAACTAGACTTCTCTTGTCAGAATTGTCTATAGGAAATTAGCTCCTGGTTCTGACAAAAGAATTAATTGTTCAAACTCCCCAACACTTCTGAGTCATTGTTTTCTTGACCTGGAAGTGGTTCTCCCAGAAGTCAGCCTTTACTGTCATTAATCACTGCACCCATCTTACCACTATACTTCCTCCTCAGCCAAGAGTGTGTTTTCTGTATATGGATCCATAGAGGAAAAGCTAGATAAAAAGCTAACAGTTCTATAGAGTTATTTAATCCTCACCTCATAAAAATCTCAGAAATAATAAAAACATGGATTTTTCCACCTCACTGCAGACAACAAATCAAACATTCCGAAACATTCTACAATCTAAAATAGAAAGCTTCAGATATTTCCTCAGATACCTTCTCAGGCAAATGCTGGGTTTTTATTTTTGTTTTTGTTACTATTTTAACACATATCTTGTTATCTTTCAAGGAAAAAAAGTGGTTTATAATAGAATATATGCAAATTTGGGCCAGCAAAATTAGAGATGGAAAATATATTTTAAAAGAAACAGCCGTAATTCCCTGCATAGGGCCTGCACAAGACTGAGCCAGTAAACAAACAGTCATAGATGGACAAGGGGCTCCTGGGCCCTGCCCCACCCAGGGGAGATATTGGCAGCAGAGGGCTGCTGGGGGAGAGGAGCTCATTGTCCAGTAACGTAGCCCCGGTGAGTTACTGATGCTCCAGTGGACAGCTCCACACCCATGCCCATTTGAGTGTCCCTGGTTAAACACAGTGGGTCATAAAGCAAAAACAAAAAGACATGAGAGTGAATAGGGAATTGGGAGAAGAACGAGGACTATTGAGGGTGGGAACAGGATAGAAGAGGATGAGGGGATGAATGTGACCATAATGCATTATGAAAATATATGAAACTGATAATACAAATTCTGGTGAGAACAGAATATTTGCCTGTTTATTAATTGATATATTCTTGCCTAGAGCATGACTTGGCAGATGATAAGCAGGCTATGTTGAATGAGAGAATGGCTGATTACAGCCACTGTCTAGTTTCTGACTTTTTAATCTAATATTCACAAGTCACAGCATTGGGAGGGTTTCAGAAATCACAACCTTGACGTGAGAACTTGTCTTCATCTTGACCCTACCTCCCCCAACTTCTGTTTTATTTGCTTGCTTATTATATATTGCTTTCTTCATTTGTTCTACAAAGAACTCTGTGTGCAGTCTCCCAAAACCACTCAAAGTAAATCTGCGCTCACTAGCTGCCAACGTTTCTTAATAGATGAGATATTACAGTTCTAGGACTATCGTTTTCTTTTTCATCCTACTTTCCTTCCCATTCCCTTTCTTTCATGACGGGGTCTTGCCGTGATTGGCCTGATGCTATGTATCCTAGCCTTGAACTTAACAGTCCTTCTTCCTCAGCCTTCTAAGTACTGAGATTATGGGCCCATGCCACCATCACTGACTTACCTATATTTAATTAACAATTTCATAAAACAAGGTCTTTTTTTATTTTTAGAGAAGTTGGTTAAATAGTAAAATTATACAAAACTTTATTCTTAAGATTTTAAAATGGAATAGTAAAATTTTCCAATTTCTTCAAAAGAAAGCAAGAAAAGTATAAAAGAAGCACAGAGCAGCCAAATTAGAAATTCATTGTAAAATGCCGATTTTTTATCGTTCTAAATAAATAAGTAATTATGTTAAGATAAAGTAAATACTAAAACTTAAAGACAAAGATTTTTATATTGGATGTTTAAAATGAAGTCATATAATATTTATGAGACACATCTAAATATGGTGTTGGAGAGATGGCTCATCGGTTAAGAGCACTGGCTGCTCTTGCAGAGGACATGGGTCTGGTTCCCAGTACCCACGTGGCATCTAATAACCATCTGTGACTCCAGGGGAGCCAATGCCATTTTTTTGTCCTTCATTGGCATTGTACACACATATGCACTTATATACATGCAGGCAAAAATACTCATACATATAAAATAAATAAAAATTATTAAAAGATGTTTCTAAAATGCAGGGCTACAGAAAGTTTGGAAAAAAATGAAAATAGGTATATTGTGCAAACATGAACTAAAGTAAAGCTAACATAGTCATAGCAGCATCAGGAAAATAAACCTTTAAGATAAAAATACTATTTGCTAGTGATGGTTCAGGATATTATGTGCATGGAGCCAGACAGAATTTTAACAGTCATCATTGGTTATTCTTATGTACTCTGAAATATACTTGATAACCACACATATTATAATAAAAATGGATATATAAATTTCAAGGATGAAAACTTGGGCATTATAAATAAATATAAGTAATAAATAAATAAATAATAAGTCCTTTCAAGCAGGATTTCTTGACTTCAACATGGATTTTCTGCCCACATAACACTTTGCTATGAGTACTGTCCTACATACTACAAAATGATTTACAGTCTCTCTGGCCTCTAGCCCTGGGTATCCACAGTATGGCTTCTCTGTTTGGACAAACAAAACTGTCTCCAGCAAGTTTTTAATGGGCATCTACTCTGTGCAAAACATTGCACCAGGTGTTGGGAATACATCACAAGAGACAGAAATGCTCCTTGTCATCAAGCTTACTTGAGGAGGAGCAGGTAGAGGGAACATTATCTAAGGAAGAACAATAGGAAGATTGCATGGGAGCCCATTATTGGATTTTAATCAGATACTTTCTTGATTTTTTTTTCTTTATCTTATACTATGACAGAGATCAAACTCAGGGACATACACATGTGAGGAAAGCTACACAAGTAAATGGTACGCTTCTAGTCCCAACAGCCTCTCTTTAAAATATTTTTCATTTATCAATAGGCTTAGTCTCCAAATGCTGACCCTAGTTTGAAATATTTGAACTCCACTGTTATGACAAGGCAAAGACAGAAGCTCCGATTTTCTGACTTTCTAAACAAACCCTGTCCTCATCTCTCAAAACGTAGATGTTGCTGAAATTTGGAAGTCTCCATTTTGTAGATAAGCAAGACATTCATTTAATCTCCTGAGTCAGATCATTACTACTTGGTAAGAAAGCAAAAATTTCCAGGCATTTGACTAATGGTAGTTGAACACTGTTTATCAAAAACCATACCACATGGAACATAACCCTTTTCAGCATTTGCATGTTATAAGCATCCAGTACCAGAACATCTTTAATTCCAATAAAATCACATATAGATGTAAAAAGTCAGAACCAAGATTATTAAATTTAGCTAAGCAGAGAAACAGTTACATCACTGAACTTAATTGGGCACTCAGTTTCTAAGCATAAGTTTTAACAAAATGATCATTGCCTCCAGAGTCATGTTTTATGAATTCTCTGTATGCTTTTCATCTCAAATGGGCTATCTCATGAAATGTTAGCATTAGAATAACAAAAAGGCAATAGCATATAATTCAACACTCTTCTCTTTGCCTGCCCCAAAACAAAAACTGGCAGAATGTATGAGCTCACTCTCATAAAAACAGTGACACAGAAAGTGTACAGTCAAGCCTTGGAACTCACTGATTCTATGTTAGTTTAGCTTACATCACCCACATAAAACCAGATCCCACGAGGGCTTTCCATTAGGAAATAATTGGCTTATGTCCCTTTTTCTTTAAAGGTCAGCAAATGTTGTTTAAAATGTATGTCTCCTAATAAATTGAGCCACAAAAGGCAGCATTGTCAAAGAAAAATATGTTCTTTTCAAATCAAGGTCAATTTTAGAAAGGCATTTAAAGAGATTCAAGGATAGAGTATGGCTTTCCTTAATGTTCAAAAGACAGAAAATAAACTCTCAGTATGGGAACAAAAACCAAATGTACCTTTGTTGCTGCTGTGAGACAAAGGCAGGTCTAAGGGACAAAGATGGCAGGAATGTCTCACAACTCAGAGCAAAATGAGGCTTCAACCCAAACCACCACATCATGGACACATTTGGAGATATTTTTGACCATAGCTATATCAATATTTCCTTGTATGCCATTTTTTATGTTTTAAGACAATTTTTAAACCTTTTTGAAAAGGAGTTTTTAAACTTCAGAGAGATGTTTGGGTATGAGAAGAACATTGCACTGTCACTTTCCCAAGGAGTCCCTCTCCCATAACGCTATTTTGTTCTCTAGAGTGTTTAACCACAGATGTGCTGGCATTTGTAATAGCCACTCTCTAAGCATTAGGTTTCACAGAAATAATTTCTTCTAACCCCAAACTAAATTGTCTCCCCAGGAATGCATGAACATATTTATGTATAACTGCTATATAGGGAAATTATTGAAGGTAAGTGAATGCATGTGAAAACGGTAAGAGTCATTCAAAAATAAAATGGGAGCTGGAGATGGTGGCACACACCTTTAATTCCAGCTCTTGGGAGGCAGAAGCAGGCAGATCTCTGTGAGTTTGAAGCCAGTCTTGTCTACCTCAGAAGTTCTAGACCAGCCAGGGTTAAATAGTGAGACCCTGTCAATGATAGATGATAGATAGATGATAGATAGATAGATAGATAGATAGATAGATAGATAGATGATAGATAGATAGATGATAGGTAGATAGATAGATGATAGATAGATGATAGATAGATAGATGATACATAGATACATAGATGATTGATAGATGATAGATAGATAGGTTGGTGGATGGATAGATAGATAGACGATTGATAGATCGATAGATAGATGATAGATAGCTGTTAGATAGATAGATAGATAGATAGATAGATAGATAGAT
>NW_008332654.1:1977792-2044702 GCF_000622305.1 Nannospalax galili | reverse complement strand
TGTCCCCTAAATGCCATTAAACCCACAGATTGAGTTGTGGTGTGGCTCTGTAACAGTGTTCATTCCTAGCATATCACAGGGCTGAATTTCATCGCCAGACACCAGAAATGGAGACAGAGTGAAAGATGATTAGGTACATTAATAGATACATAGACAAATGGATGGATTGATGAATGGATGGATGGATGGAACATGGGTCATAGAGGTGATAAATAGAAAGTTAGATCGATGTCAGATGCCTTCATGATACATAGATGATTGATAGATGATGATAGATAGATAGATAGTACATAGATACATAGATAGATGATTGATAGATGATAGATAGATAGATAGATGATACATAGATAGATAGATGATACATAGATACATAGATAGATGATTGATAGATGATAGATAGATAGATAGATAGATAGATAGATAGATAGATAGATAGATAGATAAAATGATGGCTAAGGCGATTGGTCAGCACGTAAAGTGTTTGCTACAAAAGGATAAGACCCACAGTTCAGATCCCCAGGACTGACATAAATGCCCTCTTGTAATCTTAGCATGTAGTGATGTAAACGCCCACTTGTTATCCTAGAATGTAGGAGGTAAAGGTGGAATCTCCAGAGCAAAGTGGCTAGCTAGACTAGCTGAAACAGTGAGCTCTAGCCTCAAATGAGACATCTTGACTCAATGTATAAGGTGGACAGTGACAGAGGAAGGCATCTGACATGAATTTCTAACCTCCACACATGTACACATGTACAAAAATGTACACATGTATATAAATACCACACACACATACACAGATTGATTAACTTGTATAAGCACAAGGGTATAAAATGACAAACAACATTGGAAATAATAATAAAACATTTTAGGCTTCATGGATTAGACAAGGCTCAGACAGAGATGAGAGAATGTGGAGTCCAGGATAGAACCACAAGCTTTCCTCAGACTAGAGCAGATCAAAATAAGTCAGCCCTGGCTATGGATAGAAAAGTCACTTTTACAAAAAAAGGGGGGGGGGAACATCACGACAACTAGTGGGCAACGAAATGAGAAGGGCGTAAGGAAAATGGCTTTCAGAGACAAAGGAGCCTTATTTTTCAGAGAAAGTAAGTCCAGCAATCAGAAACCTAGTGTGCTAAGAGAGAAAGGGAAAACAAAAACAAGCAGAACTAAAGGTGAAGATTCTGGGAAAGGGAACTCAGGCAGGAACATAGATGATTGCTTCTATTTTATTACACAGCCAAAGTAGACCAGAAGAATGTACTAGGATCTTCAGAGAAGATAATGAGGAACAATAGCTCAGGCAAGAGGCGAGAAGAATGGGAAGTGAGTGTGCTTCTAGGAAGAAATAGCAATAGGAATAGGTCATGTTCCCTTTATGTCAGGTCAATGGTTACCTTGGCAGTTGCAAGTTGGAATCATTCAAGTTTTGCTAATGCTATTTGTGCGAGGCCCTGCGTATGCTAAGCAAGTACTCTCACTTAGCTACAGTCCAGCCCGTGATCAGGTGCTTTAGAATGTCTACAAATTCATCCCTGAATTTGGGATGAATTGAATAGTAGAAAGCTCAAGTCAATCCTTAAATGAAAACAAAGATAGGATCATTGATAGAGCACAGTACTTGCCTAGCATACATGAAAACATGGGATTGATCCTCAGCACCACAAAAAACATTTAATATGTATCATATGCCAATGTACTAATAAAATTTTATATACATTATCTCATCTAATTATTCACTATTTCTATTTTTGCTGACCACCAACTGTTAGATACTTTGCCAAGAATGTTACAATACAAGAACTATATCCACTGATGCATAGTGGAAAAAATAGAAGACCTAAAGTGATCAACTAAAGCGCTGGAGGTCACAAGACTGATAATCTATTAAGCAAGGAAAAAACATTTGGTTGGGAGCAGTGAATTCAAATCTTCTCTTCACTCTTCACATTATATTTGTGTTTCTGGGAAAATAGATACATTTTCCCCTCCTATGTCTCTCATACTGTAAAAGGAAAAAATGCTATCACTGTCCTCAAATTTGATTAATAACTCTAAAGAATTTTTGAAGGAAACCAAGGGGCATTGATGAAATGGAAAAGGTGCTGTAACTCTTCTTCCCATAAATAGTCCAAGTATAGCTTTTCATATAAAAACGTTTTAACCTGTGGCTTTTCTACACACACACACACACACACACACACACACACACACACACACACACGCACTTGCGCTCACACATGTGTACAGGCATATCTGAAAAGACTATGGGCCTACAAACCTTAGGGATCTACAAATACTTAAAAGTTCTTAAGTTTTACGTAGGATATGTTGGTGGAAGCTACAGATCTTAATGAATATTAAAGTCAGGAATTTGAAATAGAAACAAAGCAGCAACAGTGGAAAAAGTATTGGCTGTGACTTGCACCATTTCAAGCACATTTCTTGAGTGTCTACTTTTAGCAAAGCACTTCCTCACAAGCTGTCGTATTGACCTGTATCCATGTAAATGTTTCCGATAAATCTTTTACTTCCAAACTGCAACCAGCTAACATAAATGGGAAGTTTTATGAGGACAAAACTCATAAGCAGTTAAAAACTAACATGGTAAAAATTTGGCCTTCCCAAAATTTCTCCAAAATAAAATTCAGTGTTAAAATTCTCATGCTAAACTCAAACCAGAAAATAATCCCAGCATAGACATGAAAAGTGGGTAAGAAGCTCCAAACCCACCTAAGGAATTTGTGGCAACAGATGGCTGCTGGGAGGGGGAGAGACAGTTTCTTTCAAGCATGGGACTGTGGTAGGTTAACCAGGCTCCAGAGAACGCATCCACATTGAAGGACATTTGGAGACACAAATTAGGCTCTACAGACCTTATTATAGATAATAGAGTACATTAAAGTGGGTGGGGAGCAATGAAGGAAAGTGCAGATGGGGGGAGATCTAAATACCATCCAATTATATTGTATGAAAATAACAAAAAATAAAGTTTTAAAGATAACATGCTAAAACCCTAGCCTGTGTTTAGATTGGGTGATGAATAAATGTTTAACCATTTTATCAGTGGCATGTATGTACCACATACTTTCACAATGTGGCTAAGGAGAATAAGATTAAATCCATTAACCAACACACAAATCTCAACTTTCAAAGGCACAATATTCCTTGTGTTCACATACCAAAACCCTAGTTTCTAGGTGAAGTGTTTTCAGAGTATACAAGAATTGTATTGTTCAAGGGTAGCCTTGAAGTATCATTTCACACAAGGACACAATGAAGTTCTCAGAATCCAATCTCCCAGTGTAAGAAAAAAAAAAATGTCTTATTTATTTGTGAAACCTAAGAGGGGTGGCCGCCTGTCACTCCTGAGACAACAGATTCTTCAGAAGCACTCTGCTAAAACAGGAGGAGCCCCGAGCTTTTGGCCAAACCTTGAGTGTGAGGTCTAGCTGTACCGCTGCTCTGTAATTCAGGCCTGTGGTTCTCCAAGTGTGGTCCTCAGAGTTGCAGCATCAGCATCACCTGAGAACTTAATAAAATGCATTCTTAGGCTCTCGGCCCACTGACTCAGACACTCTGGGAGTTGGGCCCAGCCTTCTGGGTTTTAAGAAGCTGTCCAAAGGATTCTACTGGGTGCTCAAATTTTAGGGAAATTTCTTTTAGTGAATTACTTCTTTGAAGTCTCAATACACTCCACTCCAAATAGGAACGATCCTCCCGCTGCCTTCTTCAAATGATTATGTAATATATAACCAATATTATTGCATGCTTTACAAACTTGTAAATTACTAAGCACCTAAGGTATTGATCCAAAAAGAAAACTTTTAATGCTATTTTTTGATCTAAAATGCCATGATAGTTCAGATGAGTGAAAAGAATGCTAATGGAGTCTTAGCAGTATTACAGAAATGTGAATTTTCCTGGAGATTCTGCAAAGTTCTGTAGATGAGATTTTGTTTTAATCTTCACACCAAAGACAAACTTCATGATGCCCGCTGATGATGATCGTTAAAATTTTTTCTCAGTTTTGTTATATTAATTTTTCCTTTAAATCCCTGCGGTTTGGAAAATAATTAGTGTCCCAGGATGGGGAAAGAGCCAGAGAAATACAAAGGCGTTTTAACTAAAAATCTCAGGAATTCACTTTTCTCCCTGTTGAAAGGACTAAGCCATCAATGCTTTAGGGACTGAGTTTTCTATTCTTTCTTTCAGAATATGGAAAAAAGTATTAGGAGCCCTTGGCTCACAAATCCCACTGACACCCTATCCAAAGTTCTCAGCACCAAACAACAGCAGTGTTTTTTTTTTCTTCCCCTTTTTAGAAGTTTTAAATGTATTTGACCACTTTTCCCTTCATATTTTGAAGTTATAAAAATTATTACCTACCTGCCTATCTTTATTTCTAAGATAACACATCAGCTTCTTCAATGTTTCTATTTTTAGATGTCTGTATTCATCTCTCTTACAATCTCTCCAATGCCCACTTAACTTTCTAAAGGTTTCTTCCAGTATGAATGCCAAAGTCCTCACCAGCAACATCCATAGTTGTTCATTTGTCTCCACAGAGGAATGCTTCAGGTTTTTAAGTGAAACACGTGGGAAAGAGATGGTCAGAAAAGGCAGCTACTCAACAAATGCTGAATTCAGGGGCTGGAGAGATGGCTCAGCAGCTAAGAACATTTGCTATTCTTCCAGACCCTGCTTCAATTCCCAGTACCCACATGGCAGCTAACAACTACCCGTAACTCTAGTTCCAGGGGATCCAACACCCTCTTCTGGCCTCTGTAGGCATTGCATGCACGTGGTGAACTTACATACATATAGGCAATGCATTCATATTCATAAAATAAAAATAATTAAATATTTAAATGCTGAATTCAACTCTCTTCACATAGGAAAGTTTTATCTATTACAAATAGATATTAAGTTTAATGTTCTACCAAATTATACTGGGTTGAAGAGTGCCAATCCCTCCCCTGCTCCCCCCAAAATAAATGTCTATTCAGAACCTCAGAATGTGATCTTATTTGGAAACAGAGATTGGAAGATATAATTATCTGGGAGGAAGTCATACTGAATTACAGTAGACCACAATCTAAGGATTAATATCCTTCTAAGAGAAGCAGAGGAATGTGATTTTAGCCCCAGTTTGTAGTACTTTGTTATGGGAATGATGGTTATAAGGAAATCAAATAGCCCCATAAGTTTAACTGGTCAAGACTATAAAATCTCTATCAGTTAGAAGATCTACCTTCCAGCTTCACTCATCAGTCATTTGGTCATAGGACCACCCCTAAAAAGGCAGTTCACCTTAAGTCATGCTAAATAGATAGGTGGAATACCTAGTGCCTTAATGAGTGAACTGCCTGGAATCCTGCTTCCTAGTGCTGTGCTTCTGGACAGGCCACAGACATGACTCTCTGTGTAAGTCTGCCCACTTTTCTAATAATCTCTCCTTCTTCATATTCTTTTTTCTAGGCATGCTTTCCCTAATGCTCTGGGCTGCCCTAGCATCTTGTATTTCTTAACTTTTTCTCTAAAGCTTCCTTCTCCCAGCCATGTGGCTGCCAGTCAACCACGTGTCTGACCTCCATGGAGGCTCTAAATCTGCATGGCTTCATGGTTTTCTTTCCTTCACCCCACCATTCTACTCCTTGAGGCAGCTGATTACCAGCTTGCCTGTCCTGATTTTGTTCTAACAAAATTGTCCTTCCATTAGGGTTTATTCTTAAATTCTTTAATGAATGAGACTAAGAACCCTCTAGGGGACGGTCTTCCCTGCGTTTCACTATTATACCAGGCATAATGTTTCCTCTAAGGCTAAATAACTGGCAGCGTTTCCACAGATTGTCCATTGTCCATCAAGGGCCATATTTTGGAGATCTTATTCACCCAAAGAAATAGTAAAATAAAAGGCATTCCATTTCAAATTATCTTCTTTCTCAGAGGCTTGCTCATTCAAAACCTAATCCAGGGGCTAGAGAGATGGCTCAGTGGTTAACAACAGCACTGGCTGTTCTTGCAGAAGATCCGGGTTCAAATCTCAGCACCTACACAGTGGCTAACAACTGTCCACATCTCCAGTTCCAGGAGATCCAATGCCTTCTTCTGTCCTCTGCAGGCACTGCACAATATGGGTGCACTTACATACATGTAGGCATAACACTCATACACATAAATAAAAATAAATAAACAATAAAAACCTAATTCAATAATTGAAAGTATAAGAAAAAGTAAGCATATGATAAAGAAGATCCAGTGATTAAAAATCAAACACTTGATATATATTAGTTAAGGAAAGTATATAATGTTAAGAAAAAAAGATACATACTTTTAAGTGGCATACTTTCCATTTTATTTTTCAACTGAAAATGTAAAATGAGATACTTGAAGAAAATGAGAAAATATTTTCTGTGAAAGATAAATTTAAAGACTCCTTACATTTTGTCCTTTCTATACTTATATAATATATACCTTTTATATTTTGCATAATGAATAATGAATGCTTTCTTTCCTTTGCGGGTGGCTAGGTTTCATGCATAAGAGACTGGTGTAGACTTCATATGTAGCCAAGGATGACCTTGAACATTGAATTTGATCTTCCTGACTCCATGAGGTATATGCCATCACGCCAGGTTTGTGCAGTGGTAGGGATCAAACCCAGAGCTTCATGTATGGTAAGCAAACACTCTATTAACTGACTACATCCTCAGGCCTGAGTTAACTCCACAACAAGAAAAATTCTAAGCCAGGAATGGTGGCATACCTGCCACAACTGCAAGGCTTGCCTAGGCTAAATAAAACCCTGTAACAAAAGAAAGAAACAAATAAAAAAAAAGAAAGAAGAAAAGAAAAAAGGATATATAGTTGTAGACATAGATATTGCTCTAGAAGGATATATAGTCTCTAAGCTAGAAGAACAAAGGAAAGCAATTATATTAAAATGGATTGTAATCATATCTGTTCATATGAGAAACAGAGGACTCTTTTTCACCAAACTATTAAAATAAATAACGTGATACATCTCAGACAGGATTTAGATCTCAAATAGGCACTGAGAATGCACTCAAACTGTGCACTGATGCTCAAATCAGCCTGAGTGGATGAAAACTTTTGAATATTTGCATATGTTTTATTTAGAAAAGAAAAGTCACACAGAAAAAATTGAATGTATTAAAACAAACCTGGAAACTGTTTTGACAGGTCCTAGAATGGAGACTTTCACTTTCACTGTGTTTTTTTTCTTTCTATTCCTTGAAATTTAAGGAAGGATGCATACATAATTTGTGTATTTTTTTTTTAATTTAAGAAATTGTAAGTAGGTCTCCCATGATCCAGACTTCCAGGCCTAGTTAGAGTCATATGGTCAGACCACAGCCACACCATCCAGACAGCCCCTCCATGGAATCTGACCTAGAAGTTCAGGCTTAGAAGTTTCAGTTATCCCTAGCTGAAATGAGACCGCCTCTGACATCCCATTTTATATCAACCAAGACTGAACCCCAAGTCTGAACTCCAGTACCACTCAGCTGTGCCACAATGTAACAAGTTGGGGTATTAACAATCAAGGATACAAATATTCATTCAATGAAAGCAAGATCAGCTATCCATACCAAGAAACATGACCAACAACATAACTCCAGATGCTTAGGCCCCATCACAAAAAAATACCAACAACATGAATAACCAAGATAATATGTCTATGCCAGAAATCAACACCACATTGGAATATTTCCTGAGAAAAGCACGCTAGCTACTGCACAAGACAATGATTTCAAAATAGTAATTATGAATATTTTCAGGGAACTCAAAGAAGAGATGAATAAAAGAGTAAATGAAGAC
Source organism: Nannospalax galili (assembly GCF_000622305.1). Lineage (NCBI taxonomy): Eukaryota > Metazoa > Chordata > Mammalia > Rodentia > Spalacidae > Nannospalax > Nannospalax galili. The sequence goes on along the minus strand of NW_008332654.1, from coordinate 2,036,857 downwards.
CACAAAAACACAAAGAGTTGAATGAAATAGGTAAAACAATTAAAGATATGATGCTGGAATTTAATAAAGTCATTAAAAATCTATGAAGAAAAGCCAAACTCAAACAAAAAAACATGAAAAACATAGGAAGTCAGAAAAAAAGCTCAGTGGAAAGCCTTATCATAGATTGAATCAAGTGACAGAGAGAATATCAGATCTAAAAGACAGAGGAAATGGATCACTCAAACAAAATAGTAAATCTAAAATGACCCAAGAAACAGAACTTGAAGAACCTCTGGGACACTTTCAAAAGGCCACACCTACTAATCATGGGTATAGAAGAAGAAATCCAAGTCAAAGGCACAGAAGATATTTCTGTAACAATATCACAGAAGAAAGTTTCCCACATCTAAAGAAAGAGATTGTCTGTCAAGGTGCAAGGGGCATACAGACCACCAAATAGAAAGGACCAGAAAAGAAATTCCTCACATAGTATAATAGTCAAAACCCTAAATATACAGAAAAAAGAAAAGATATTGAAAGCTGCGAGCGAAATATAAAATCACATATAAAGGCAGGCCCATCATAGTAATAGCTGATTTTTCAATGGAGACTATGAAAGCAAGAAGAAATTAGACTGATGTCCTACAATTAAAGAACAAAGATGCCAACCCAGACTACTATACCCAGCAAAACTACCCATCATAATCAAAGGAGAAAGAAAAACTTCCATGATAAAAGCAGATTTAAGTAATTTATGTGCACTTAACCAGCTCCACAAAGAATAATAGAAGGAACATTTTGGTCCAAAGAAAAGATTAAACACAAATATGAGGGGACAAAAAATAAACAATTCCAGGACAGATAACTGAAAGATGTCTAAGAAAACTAACACAACAACAAAATAACAAGAATTTATAAACATTGATCAATAATAACTCAGTATTTTCAGTCTTGATTCCCCAATAAAAAGGCAGAGACTAACAGATCAGAATACAAAACAAGATCCAACTTTTTGACACCTCCAAGAAATACACCTCATCAACAAGGACAGACACCATCTTAGAATAAAAGAATGAAAAATGATTCTAATATCTGACAATACTTCAAACCAAAACAAGTCGAAAGTATAGGGAAGGACATTCCCTACTCATTAAAGAAAAAAGTCACCAAGAGGAAATTACACATATACTATGTGCTGAACACAAGAGCACACAATTTTTAAAAACAAAAAAAAGCAACAACGACAACAACAAAGAAGAAACACTGTTAGATCTAAAATCAGAAACTGACTCAAGGAAAGTGAAAGTGAGTGACTTCAATTTCTATTTTCACCAATAGACAGGTTATCCAGACAAAAACTAAATAGAGAAACTAAGGAATTAAATAACATGGAACTAAGACATTTTTTTAACATTCTACACAAATACTAAAGCATACACTTTCTTCTCGAAAGTTCATGGAATTTTCTCCAAAATTGACCAGATTTTAGGACACAAAGCAAGTTTTAAAACTTTAGGAAAATCGGAATAACATCCTAATGTAACTGGTCAGAAAGGAATAAAAGCTGGATCTCAACAATAGAAATGGAAAAAAATAAACATAGAAATGAAACAACACACTGATGAATCAAAATTGGGTCAAGGAAGAAATCAGGAAGGAAAATTTAGAATTCTTAGAATTGAATGAAAATGAAAACACAGTGTACCAAAATCTATGGAACACAATGAAAGTAGTATTAAAGGGAAGTTTATGGCACAAAGTGCCTACATGAAAGCACAAGAGTGGGCTGGGTATGGTGGCAAATGCCTTTAATCTCAGCATTTGGAAGGCAGCCTGGTCATCTACAACCTGGGGCTACAGGTAGACCCTGCTTTAAAACAAAAAAAAAACTTGGAAGAAAGAATTGAAATCGAAATTAATGAAATAATGAAATATAAACAAATAATACATAGAATCAGTGAAAGAGTTGTTTTTTTGGGTAAAGATTAACAAGATTGACAAACCTTTAGCCAAATTAACAGAAGGAACCCAAATTAATAAAATCAGAATCTAAAAAAGAAACATTATAACAGATAATAAAGAAATTCATAGAATCATATGAATATACTTTTAAAAATCTATATTCTGCCTGTTTTCCTCTAACAGTTTCAGCGTTTCAGGTTTCACATTGAGGACTTTGACCCATTTGGGTTGACTTTTGTTCAAAATATAGGTATAGCCCTAATTCATCCTTCTACACATGGAGATCAAGTTTTGTCAACAACACTTGTTCAAGATGTAGTCTTTCCTTCAGTGTGTATTCTTGGCACCTTTGTCAAATTATAGGTGGCCGTAATTGTGAGCACTCACATTTGGCTCTCCTATTTTGTTCCATTGATCAATAAGTCTTTATCTGCCAATATCATGCCATTTTTATGACTATGGATTTGTAATATAGATTGAGATCTGGTATGGTAATCCCCCAGCATTGCTCTTTGTGCTCAAGGTTGTTTTGGCTATCAGAGGCCTTTTGTGGCTCCATAAGAATTTTAGGATACTTTTTTCTATTTCTCTGAAATATCATGAGGTTTATTGATTGGCATTGCATTGAATCTGTGAGACTTCTACAGTCTTGTATAACCTCTTTCTTTAAAGATTTAAACTTTCATTGTAGAGATCTTTAATGTGTTTGATTAGGTTTATTCCTAGATACCTTTGAGGCTATTGTGAATGGGAGTGTTTCTATGATCTCCTTCTCTCACTGCTTGTTATTGGTATATAAAAAGGTTAGTGATTTTTATAAATTGATTTTCTATCCTGCTAATTTGTTGAAAGTGTTGATCATTTCTACAAGTTTTCTGGTGGAATTTTTGGGATCTTTTATGTATATCATATCATCTGCAAATATGGATAATATGACTTCTTCTTTTCCAATTAGTACCCTTTTAATTTAATCTCTTGTCTTATTGCTTTAGCTAGGGTTTCAAGCACTATACTTTAAAGGAGTGGGGATAGTGGACAGCCTTGTCTTGTTCCTGATTTTAATAGGAATACTTTGAGGTTTTTTTTTTTTCCATTTAGAATGATGTTGGCTATGGTTTGTCATATGTAGCCTTAATTATGTTGCAGAGTGTTCTTTCTTATCTAATTCCTTTCAGGATTTTCATCATGAAAGCATGTTGGATTTTGTCAAAGGTCTTTTCTGCATCTATTGAGATTATCATGTGATTTTTGTCTTTTGAGTCCATTTACATAATTTGTTACTTTTGTTGACTTGTGTATACTGAACCATTCCTGCATCTCTGGAATAAAGCCAACTTGATTGTGGTGGATGATCATTTTTCATATGTGCCTTTATGCAGTTTGCAAGTATTTTATTAAGAATTTTTGCATTTTTCATTAAGGATATTGGTCTGTAGTTTTCTTTTGTGTGTATGTTTATGTTGTTACCTGGTTTTGGTATTAGAGTAATGCTGGAGTCATAGAAGGAGTTTGGGAGTTCTCCTTCTGTTTCTATCTTTTTTGAATAATTTAAGCAGTATTGGTGTAATTCTTCTTTGAAGGTCTGAAAAATTCTGCTATGAATCCATCTAGATCTGGTTTTAGTTAATTGGGAGGCTTTGTATTCCTGTTTCAATCTCCTTATCTGCTATGAATGAGGATGTGTCCCTGATTTCTTCCTCATCCTGTTTTCCATTTGTAGCCTTCCATTATAGAAAGGCTACAAATTCTTATATGTTAATTTTGTGTGGTATCAATTTGCTGAAAGTATTCTAGGCATTTTCTAGTGAAGTCTTTGGGTTTTTAATGTACAGTTCATATCATTTTCAATAGGTATAAATTGATTTCTTCCTTTCCTATTTGCATTCCTTTTATTATTTGTTTCTCTTGTCTAACTGCTGTAGTTAAGACTTCTAGCACCATATTGGATAAGAATGGAGAAAGTGGACACCCTTGTCTTATTCCTGATTTTAGTGGAAATGCTTTGAGTTCCCCCCCCTCCATTTACTATAATGTAGGCCACAGTTTATTGAATATATTCTTGATTGGGTTGAGATGCATTGATTTTATAGTCTCATTTCTTATTGCATATTTCCATTTAATGTACATTCTACAAAACTCCTGATTTCAAAAAAAATCATCTTTTAATATTCAAAAGCTATACCAATGCTCAATATATACTAAAAGGATCTGCATATTCTAAGTTGCACACAAAATTTTTGATCATAAAACAGTGAAAAACTAATAGTTCTTAATGAGCAGTTACAAGGTAGTAAAATAATCTACTTAAATGTATTTCCACAAAATATAGTATCATACTTGGGATTTAAGATTGAGTTTCAAAGTGATAGACACATGGAGGTTCACTTTCCTCTTCTATGTTTCATGTGGTTAAGCATTTTCATAGTAAAACACTGGTTTTAAAACATGTCCTTTAGAAAGTTAATGCTTACTATTAGCATCAGCATAGTGGCTAACAACTGTCTGTAACTCCAGTTCCAGGGGATACAACATCCTCTTCTGTTTTCCCTGGGCACTGCACAACACAGGTGCACTTACATGCATACAGACATAACACTCATACACATAAAAATAAATAATTTTAAGAAAAGGAGAAAGCTGAGAACTAAATTTCATCCCTCCCTGTTTCCTGACTATGGACACAGTTGACCAGCTGCCTGACACTCCTGTGTACCATGACCTCCCCAACAAAATGGACTACCTCCTTGAACTACATGCAAAATAAATCGTTCCTTCATTCAAATGCTTTTGTTGGTACTTTGTCATGGCAATAAGACAAGTAACTAATAAATGGAAGGACCATACAATTCAGTAATTCTACTTCTGGGTACATACCCAAAGAAATTGAAAGTGGAAAGGAGAACAAATATATGTAAACCAATGTTCACAGCAGCATAACTCATAACATACCAAAGAAGGAAACAGCCCAAGTGTCCATCCACAGATAAATGAATAAGCAAAATGCAGTATACACATATATGGTACAACTGGCTGTTGATAAGCCTAAAACAAAGAAGGAAAACCTAACACATTACAGCAGGGATGAACTTCAGGGACAGTGTGCTAAGTGAAATAAGGTAGTCACAAAAGAGCAGATGTTGACTAGCTCAGCTTTTATGAAACACATAGAGCACTCAAATTCATGGAGACAAAAAAGTAGAATTAAGGGCTGGCCTGTTGTCAGAGGTAGAGCACCTGCTCAGCACCCAAAATAAATAAGTAAATAAAAAGAGAAATGATTGGGCTGGGTTGTGGCCCAGTGGTAGGGCATTGTCTAACATGGCTGAGTCCCTGAATTCATCCCCAACACTACACAAAGTTTGTGAACTATTACAGAATGATGGTTTCAGAAAAAGGAGAAATATCTTATTTTATAATGTTGATAACAGATGCTACAAAGAGAAAGGGGAGTTAGTTTAATGATACTGAGTTTCAGCTTGGAAGAATTTTTAAAGTTCTGGAGGCAGATAATGGTGTTAAGGACAGTGTCAAAGTACTTAGTGTCAAGACCGCACACTTAGACCGGTTGAGATAAAGTTTATGTAACATTATTTTATCATAATCAAAGCACTATATATGTTTTCCTAAAGCATAGACTTTGAATATTTGCATATTTTGATCATCCTCTGTATAAAATACTGTTCTTGAATAAAAAGTGAAAATTCAATTTTTGTCAATCAATAAGAAAGACAATAATGAGCTGGACATGGTGGTGCACACCTTTAATCTCAGCACTCGGAAGGCAGAGGCAGAAAGAACTCTGTGAGTTCAAGGCCAGCCTGATCTACATAGTGAGTTCCAGGACAGCTGGGGCTACAGGGAGACCCTGTCTCAAAAAGGCATCCCTCAAAAACAGACAATAATGGATCAGCAAGTATTTATGGAGTCATTTCTCGATTAATGAACTTGCAATTTTTTTTTACCTTGAATGCTCATCCATGTTCACTTGAGTAAAAAATGCAATACGAAAAACATCCATTTCCTTCCCAAAAGTTAAAAGTTGCCAAAATGAACTGTTTCGCAGTTATTTGAAATAAAGCAAGGTCAAAATTCACTTCCAAATGGAAAACAAAATGTTTTTTTCAGAATTGATGGCTTAAAAACAACTAACAAACAAATGTCACCTCTGGATTGATTATATGGGCTAAAAAAATTTATGTCCTGAAAAGTAATGGTTTCAAATATCAGTATGTAATAACTAAAAAATTTAATCATAACAGATAATTACAGTATTGATGATGGTAATCAGAGCTCATTTAGGTCTAACGAGTTCAGCAGCCACAGAACACAAGGAAAAGAATGGGAAAGAATGGGACATGAAATTCTAGAACAAAGCAAATCTTTCAGTCATCTGTACAAATAAGGGCTTCAATTACTACAGCTTTAACTTCTTGCTCACATTTTTCTATTCCCAATGGCATAAACAAAATTACTTCTAATTATAATAGGAATTTTATGTACTTACTCCTTGTGGAAATATCTGAATAACATTTCCGGCTATGTCTAGGATTTTTAGATTTTTAAGTTGACAAAGTCCCTGTGCCAGAAACAACAAAAAAAAGACTTTATTAATTTAGGATATAAAATCATAACTATTCTTTTTGAGTTCAAACTTGATGTATACCTCCATCAAGAGGGTCTTCTCCAAGGGTACCACTATGTATTGCCAAATAACTTTGAGTTCCCTGTATCTTCTGACCCCTCCAAGGCAACATAACATATTATAAGTTAGACTACTTTAGTTCTAAAACCCACTTCTGATAATTACTAAGTATACTTATAGACAAATTTTGAAGCATCCCTTTGTATTTTGATTTCTCCATTTGTACAAAAGAAATATTATATATGCATGTAAATAAGTGATTTAACTAAGCTTGCAATGTGAAACAGCCCAATACTCAATAACACTCAATAGACCTTATAATTTTAAAAATAGAAACCTTATGAGAAAGAAAGTAGCTATAATCTTTGAATATTTTCTGTAATGATAATAATTAGTCTAATGATACAAAGTTTCAGTTAGGAAGATTTTTTAAAGTTCTGGAGGTAAATAATGGAGATGGACGGTGCCAAAGTACTGAGTGTCGAGACTGAACACTTTCAATGGTTGAGTTAGTTAATGTAATATATATTTTATCACAATCAAAGCACTGTACGTATTTTCCTAAAGCATAGACTTTGAATTTTTCATATTTGAATCATCTTCAGAATAGAATACTATTCTTGAATAAAATGCCTGAAAATTCCATTTTTAGTCAATCAATAAGAAAGAAAATAATGAATCAGCAGGTATTTACTAAGTACTTTATTACTGACTTCCACCAGAATTTATACCTTTATCTTTTGCTTAGTACTATGCTAACACAACCCTTTCTTTATAAAAGAAATAAAGGTTGTTACTTTCTATGTGGTTAATATGTCTGTGTATTGCCATAATAACAAAATGGCTGTTATGGTGTATCTAAGATCTAGTATTTCTACTAATAAGGAAAGGAAAATGAATTAAAATAGAAACTTGAAAAATTTTTAAGTTGAAAATAAAGGGTATAATTTACTAAATGACTTCAAACACTTGTATTTCTGGGACTGGAGTTACGGACAGTTGCTAAATGCCATGTAGGTGCTGGAATTTGAACCGGGTCTTCTGCAAGAACAGTGTTCTTAACCGCTGAGCCATCTCTCTAGTCCCCATATTTCTGAAATGTTACTATTATTTTAGTGGTCAAATCTATCCCTAGGGAAATGGTGTCTCTGAAAGCAGAAGATGATGAGATGGAATTTGTGATGTTGAGTATACTTTAGTTTCCATCTCTGTAAAAGTGAAGATCAAGAAAGAATTGGATGGAAAAATCAAATAGGATAAACACCCAATCCAATACAAGCACACTCAATTAGGTGGGGGTGTCTAGAGGAAGTTGTTTTCTATCAGGCAGAAATGGCCAACCCTGATTATCCCTGCCTTGCTTAGTCACATGGTATAGTATCCTTTAGCAAGAGCATGACCTTGGACTAAATAGGAGGCTCCCTGCAACTAAGATAGACCCTGAAAGAGCTCAAAGCTGAGCTCGTCTGCTATTCCCATTCCTATAGCTGGTCTAGGAGAATCTGCATTCTATCATACATGTGGTCCTCTTTCTTAAGTCCTATATCTTTTCCATGGTACTCTATTTCTGTACTAGCTGAAGTTTCCCCACATACTCCTGGTGTCCAGGAGAACACCTGATATCACTGCTTCCATTGTGTAGACTTTCTTTTTCATTTGCTTGTTGTTGCTGTTATGACTATTTCTGCGGTTGTCTTTACATTTTTCATTTGTAAATCTTTTATGTCTTTGTGAGTAAACATTCCCCAAAGTCTGCAATCCAGGATTAAAATTCATAAACAGGTGGTGACAAGGTTTCATTATAGGATTGTGTTCCAAAGAGTTAAAGATACAGTAAGAAAAATAAAAGAAAATTTGTTCCTATGAAGTCAGACAAGACTTCTTGGAAAAAAAATGAAGGATAAAAAATTTTTTAATATACTTTTGAAACAGAAATTGCCCCATAAAGAGCTTATCATTATTTGGGATAAAGCTATAGTAAGTGTATAGCCTGTCAAACACACACACACACACACACACACACACACACACACACACACGCACTGATCAAAAATTACAGAGGAAGAAAGAGACAAGAATGTGGGATTTCTTGGGCTGAAGAGATGGTTCCATGGTTAAGAGCACTTGCTGCTCTTGTAAAGGAGCCTAGTTTGTTTCCCCGGACCCACATCAGGCAACTCCCAGTAGCCTATAACTCCAGCTACAGGGTATCTGACACATTCTTCTGACTTCCCCAGGTATATATAATCACATGCACAGATCAACACACAGACATACATACATACACATAATTTTAAAATTAAAGAAATATTTTTTAAATGTAGAAATTCTTTTGTGCATGTTATATATAATAACTACTATGGATTATTTAGGTAGCAAGTGAAATTCAACTTAAATTAACAAATTGGTAGACTGACTGAGGTAACAATAATTAAACAAAAAAGGGTGATATTGTATATCTCTGGTTTAAATGTTTCATGGTGCTATTATCTCTTTTGTGACAGCATCATAAAAGTCAGTGTCTCCCAATGAATGGCAAGATAGACAGTATCAGATCTGGGTTTACATTCTTCTTATTTAGTGGTCTCTACAGAAAGACTATCTGTATTCCCATCAATCCATTAAATTTATCTCATTAACCTAACTTAAGTCATATGCCTATTATTGACTAAATCACTATGTCCAGTGTGATGGAATATTCTGATTGGCTAGGCTGACCTGACTAGTGGGAATGGTCAATACTGAGCAAACCTCACAGACTCATCGGGGAAGGTGGAATTCTACAAGGCTATATCATAACACCATTATGCAAACAAACGAATAATGGGCAGAGAAAAGCAAACATATCCAATTATATAGCAGGCACTGAATTAAAGGCCAGTATTCATTATGACTAATGAGAACATGAGTTACATTTTAAAAGCTTTAAGAAATTTTCACTTATCCAATATTGTCAAGGCATATGCCATGGAACTGATATTAAGTTAAATTCAGGAAACTCCAAATTTACAATTTTAAGCAGCCTTACTGAAGGACTTGCTAATGCTTTCAATATACCAATACATTTTGCAAATCTCCAAGAAAAGAGGTTAGTTGATTTTCTGTAACAAAGAACTTCAGTGAGCTAGCAAACAATAGCAATGTAGTCTCATAGTTAAGGGGATAGAAGACTCAGATCAGGATGCCAGCACTGTAGGACTTTGATGGTTCTCTGGACTGGAAACTGTCAGTTTCTTGTTATAACCTCACCTGATGGAATGAAAGGCTCTATGAAACCTCCTCCTTTTTTTCAGACAGGCTCAAGCCTGGCCCCAAACTTGCTGTGTAATGAGAATGAACTTCAATTCTTTTCTTTAAATTTTAAAAAAAAGTTATATATTTTTATTGAATTTTTGTGCATTTCATATAAAACATCTCAATCATCTTTATACCCCCTGCCCCATCCCTGTCCCTCATCCTCCAGACTGGGTTTCATGCATTTTGTCATATATGTTAAGGCCTATCAAGCCAAGTTTGTGTACCCAAATGATCAAATTTACTCCCAAGGGCCTACTTCCTGTATCATCACATTGAAGGCTATGAGTCAATTGGTATATGAGCATCTGGAGCCTCAAAAAGTCTCAGGAGGAATATGCAAGGCTTGTGTTTGAGAAGAACACTTTGGGAAGTGATAGCTAGCACTTTTATTTCATTTTTTAATTACGTCTTCATTTTGAACTTTGAAATTCTCTGTTGGAATTTCAAAAACTGATGCTATTGTGAGCAGCTTCACAGATCTACTTGTCTTATTGCTGCAAACTATGAGGCTTGAGAGATAGCTCAGTGGTTAAGAGCACTGGCTCTTGTGGAGGACCTGAGTTTGGTTCCCAGCACCTACATGGTGGCTAATAAGCATCTGTAACTCCAGTTCTAGGGAATCTGACACTCTCCTTGGCCTCTGCAGGCATTGCATACATAGATAAACTTACATGCAGTCAAAAAAATTCATACACATAAAATAAAAAGAAAAATCACCATCTATTTAAACTGTGTAATTCAAATGTATTCCCTAAAAACTAACTGCCCCAAACCCTCCCTTTGAGACTTGCCAGATAATACCTGGCTCCCTACTATGACCTCTATTCACCTCACATGGCCATGAAACCCAAGTCAGCTACCTGCACCTCCTATCAGTCCCCATCCATTTGTTTCACCCCAAAGTCCCATGGCTGCCTGCCAGGAACCACCTCCTTCTGGCTCTTCCTTCCTTCCTTTGGGATTCCAGATCCCAGTCCAGGGATCCCTATGAGAGTCTTCCTACTTCCCTTTAGAACTCACCAGAGCCCTGCCAGCTGCCTGACTAGGACCCTCCAGTTGTTCCATCTGCCTTAAGACCCAGGATCAGTCCACCCTGCCAGGAGGAACTTGTTCCAAGCTTTTTTACTAAGTCACTGCAGCATCAGATTGTAGCTGTCAAGCAGAAGACCTGGGATAGAGGCTATAGCCCTAAGTTCCAGACAAACAGAAGAAAACAATATGCCAACTCTGCTATGAATTAGCCCCTCTGCTGAAATAAGGTGACTTGAACAAAAAATGAAAAATCTCAACCAACAAATTCCAGATACACAAATCCCAAAGCATAAATTAAAAAAAACAGGCAAAACCAAAATAACATGTCTGTTCAAAAAAAAATAGTATCTATAGTAATGACTTCTAATGAAAATGACCTTGAAAAACTTTCAGAAAAGTAATTCAAAAGAATGATTATAGTGGTCAAACAACTCAAAGATGACATAAAGATGAAGGAAATAAAGAAGTCAATCCAAGCCATGAAACAGAGTTTGAAGTGCTGAAGAAACCCAAATTCAGATGATGTTGGAAATGAAAACCTCAATAAGCCAAATAAAAATCTGTCTAACAGGGTGGGTCATGCTAGAAACAGTCATGGATAGAAGACAAAGGAGAGGATTGGAGTGCTTAGTACAGGGCAACAGGACAATCTTAAAAATACATGAAAAGGAACATGGGTGAGTTTGGGGACACCATGAAAAGATGAAACTTTTTAATTATGGGCATAGATGAGGGAGAAGAAGCCATAGCAAAGGCATAGCAGATGTCTTCAATAAAACCATAGGAGAAAAATTCCCAAACCTAGAAAAAGAGATGCCTATCTGGGTATAAGAGGCCTGCAGAACAAGACCAGAAAAGAAACTCTCCATAACGTATTACGATAAAAACATTGAAAATACAGAATAAAGAAAGCTATAACAGAGAAATGTCAAGTCACTTATAAGGAGAGTAAGTTTTATGTTAAGAATATATCCATGGGCCTGGAGAAATGGCTCATCAGTTAAGAGCACTGGCTGCTCTTGCAGAGAACCAGAGTTTGAGTCCCAGCGCCCACATGGGAGTTAACAATTATTCCTGCCTTCAGTTCCAGGGAATCTGACACCTTCTTCTAACCTCTGCAGTCATTTCATGACATGAGTGCACTTACATACATGCAGGCAATACACTCATACACATAAAATAAAAATAATAAATATATTTTTATATTTTTATTGAGCTTTTATAATTTCATACAACAGTTATTAATCAAATTTAGAGTCCCTCTCCCTTCCATGCCTCCCCCATTCCCTCACCAGGCCTTATGTATTCTACCATACACGTTAAGTCCTATTCATTCAGGCATTTGGGCCCAAATGTTCTTCAGTTTAAATTCATCCACTGGAGTCTAGTCAGCTCATCTAGTGATTGTATATAAGGCATACTCTCCCTCACCCGGCAACGATCAGTCTTCAATCATTCTCAGTCTAGTGCTGGCCTCCCACCTATTTCTCTCCTCCCATTTGGGACCTTGTTTAATTGAGTTGACATAGGTCCTGTGCTCAATGCCACCATTGCCAAAAGTTCACATGTGCAAGCTATATTCATGAACCAGCCCTGGCTCTTACAATCTTTCTGTCACCTCTTCCACAATGATCCCTATGTCATGGATGGATGAGGTTCCATATAATATTCTACCCTATACTCTATAGTCTTATTCTTTAAAACTTGGCCACTTGTGAATTTCTGTGTGCATCTTGCTCTGTTGTATAAGGAAGCTTTACTGGTGAGAGTTGAGGGGAGGGATGCATTTGTTTCCTTTCTACTCCTTGTTCCAATATGTTCCATGAGCCTTAGTTGTGGAGGTTCAACTGTAGATGTGTCACCTAGTACTGGGCATCTCTCAGATGTATGTTCTCTGTGTCAGACCAGATGTGCAATTCTGTAGTAGCCTCCATCCATTGCAGAAAGAAGCTTCTTTGATGAATGCTGTACTGTATGCTTGTCTCAATGTATCCTTTCCCTCTTCCTGGCTGTTGGTGTTACATCAGAATTAATATACTAACATGCAAGGGATTGTTACCACAATTCACAAATGAGAGAGAACATAGTCACCTGCTTTTCTGTGATTGTGTTATTTAATTAGCATAGCACCCTCTAGTTCCATCCATTTACCTACAAATTTCATAATTTCATCGATTTTTACTGCTGAGTAGAACATTGTGTAGGTGGACCACATTTTCATTGTCTCTCCCCACTCTCTCCATTTAAAGTGTCCCCATTTTCCCCATTTCTCTCCTTGAAAATTCCTGTCTTCTAGGGTCCCACCTCTCTTGAGCTCCTTCATCCTTTTTATCCCAATAGTTCCTTGTATAGCTTTCCCTCTCCTCCTTCCATTTTAACTACCCCTCTTTTACACATTTCTCCCTTAGTAACACACATCTCCTACTGTTCTCTCTCTCAGGTTCCTTCTTTCCCTTTACATCACTTCCACTTTCCTGGTTCCTGCAGTTACATCAGGATATGCACTCACTTAAAAGAATTTGGTGCTGGGATCCACAAATGAAGTACAATATATGTCTTTTGTTTTTCTGAGACTGTGTTACTTCACTTAGTCTAATAGTTTCTAGATCCATCCATTTACCTGCAAATTTCATTATTTCACCTTTCTTTACTACTGAGTAGAACTCCATTGTGTAAATGTACCACATTTTTGCTATCCACTCGTCAGCTGAGGGACATTTAGGCTGTTTCCATTTCTTAGCTATTGTGAAGAGAGCAGCAACAAACATGGGTGTATAGGTATCTCTACAGTATGATGAGTCCTTTGGGTATATGCTAAGGAGAGGTAAAACTGGATCATATAGTAGGTTCACTTTTAGTTTTTTTCAGGGTTCTCCACACTGCTTTCCATAGAGGTTGCCTGAGTTTGCATTCCCACCAGCAGTGAATGAGCATTCCTCTTTCTCCACATCCTTTCCAGTATTTGAAATCTTTCCTTCTCTTGATCTTAGCCAGTTTGACTGGGGTAAGACGGAATCTTAAAGTGGTTTTTATGTGAATTTCTCTAATTACTAAGGATGTTAAGCACATTTTAAAGGTTCTTCTTAGACATTTTTATTTCTTTGAGAACTCTCTGTTCAGGTTTATCACCCATCTTTTTATTAGGTTTTGTATTTTCTTATTTCTTTGTCTTTTGAATTCTTTGTATATTCTGGATGTTAATCTTCTGTTGGATATGTAGCTGGTAAAGATTTTCTCCCACTCAGTGGGTTTCCTCTTCTCTTCCTTCTCTTCCCTTCCTTGGTTGCTGTTTTTGTTTTGTCTTATTTATTTATTTATTTTTTGCCATACAGAACCTTTGTAATTTAATGAGTTCCCACTTAATGATTGTTGACCTTAGTGCCTGAGCAGCTGGTGTCCAATTTAGAAAGTCATTTCCTATGCCTATATCTAGAAGGGTGCTGCCTCTGTTTTTTTCTAGCAGTTTCTGAGTTTCAGGTTTTATATTAAGATTTTTAATCCATTTGGAGTTGACTTTTGTGCAGGATGAAAGATAAGGGTCCAGTTTCATTCTTCTGCAGGTGGAAATCCAGTTTTGCCAGTACTATTTGTTGAGGATGCTATCTTTCCTCCATTGTGTGTTCTTAGCACCTTTGTCAAATATCAGTTGGTTGAAATTACATGTACTCATGTTTGAGTCTTCTATTTCATTCTATTGATCTATGCATCTATTTTTGTGCCAGTACCATGTTGTTTTTATGACTATAGCACTGTAATATAATCTGAAATCTAGTATGATGATTCCCCCCTAGCCTTGTCTTTTTTGTCCAAGATTTCTTTGGCTATCTGGAGTCTTCTGTGATTCTGTACGAAATTTAGGATGATATTTTCAAGCTTTGTGAAGAATGTCATGGGTATTTTGATTGAGATTGCATTAAACCTCTAAATTGCTTTTGGTAAGATGGTCATTTTCACAATACTGACTTTTGCCAATCCATGAGCATGGTAGGTCTTTCCATCTCTGAGTGTCTTCCTCTATCTCTTTCTTTAGAGGTTTGAAGTTTTCATTGCAGAGATCTTTAATGTCCTTGGCTAGGTTTATTCCTAGATTTTTTTTGAAGCTATTGAGAATGAGAAGGTTTCCTCGAGTGCTTTTTCTGATTGCTTGTTATTGATATATAGAAAGGCTACTGGTTTTGTAAGTTGATTTTGTAACCTGCCACTTTAACAAAAATATTAATCATTTCTAACAGTTTTCTAGGGGAATTTTGGGTATCTCTTTTGTATCATATCTTATCATCTGCAATTCATTTACATGTGCTCTTTCTGATTTTTTAATTTAGGCACTAAGAGCTAAAAACTTTCCTCTTAGGACTGTTTTTAAGGTGTCCCAGAGGTTTTGTTGTGCTGTGTTCTCATTTTCATTTTGTTCCAGGAATAACTTTAATTCTTTCTTAATTTCTTATTTGACTCATTCATCATTCAGGAGTGTGTTGTTTAATCTCCATGAGTTTGTGTAGTTACTAGAGCTCCTTTTGCTCTTGATTATAAATAAGCTTTATTACACCTACCAATGAGGTGAAGGAATTGAAATCCCTTTGTGAAGGAGGCTGGCAGGGATGGGGTAGGGGTGGGTGAGAGGAATGGAGTAAAGAGACAGTGGGTGGGATTTCACTTACCAGAGTCCTGGCCGAGAAAGTCTGTCTCACTGATCCAGAGGCTGGGAAGTTGGCAGTGGAGGGAGTGCCAGGGGAAGGACTTAGGGATCTGTGGTATGGGGTTTAGCTAATCTAGGATAGGAAGCTAGTCCAGGGATCTCTAAAATATTCTTTTTAAATAATATATGCTATAACTCCTAGGTCCATTTTTTATTCAAAGAGCTTTTTTCTATCCTTCAGAAATCTTAAGAGAACTAAAACTAGAGTTCACTAGGAGTGTGGAACAAACTATAGAGAAAATACATTCATACACATGTGCAGACATACACATAATTCACAGTGCATTAGAAAATGACTCATAACCTTATCTTTATCAAAACAACTAAGTTTTGCCTGCAGGGATTTAACATTTATAATATGAACTGAAAAGAACAATGATAAAGCCTAAACGGTAACCAGCTAACATCATATTGAATGGTTTCTTCTTCAACAACTATAATTTTGAGAGCAGCCTGGGCTATATGAAACCCTGTCACAAAATAAGAAAATAGAAAGAAAGAAAGAAAGAAAGAAAGAAAGAAAGAAAGAAAGAAAGAAAGAAAGAAAGAAAGAAAGAAAGAAAGAAAAGAGCCAGCATGTTTTCTTTACCTCTGGCAAAGCTTCAAGGTTGTTCCTGACCAGAAAAAGCTGCTTGAGCTTCTGTAAGAACTTAATCTCTTCAGGTATGTACATGAGCTGATTGTAGTTAAGATGCAGTTCAGAAAGATTCTCAAGAGAGCAAAGTTCTCTAGGAATGATGGTTAGCTGGTTATGATTGATACTTAGACAGGTAAGACTTTTCAACCTAAAAAAATAAACAAAGCATATGAATCAAACTTATCAGAACGAGAAAATTCATTGGTAGATGCCACTTATGTGTAATTTACTTTTTGTCACTTCTCTGAATCTTACTTAGTCAAATGTTTACAACTACTGTGAGTCTCTTGAGCATAAAGGTCTTTGCTGAAACTTAATAAAGATCTTTTGTAATCAGGTAGCTATGTCATATCTAGATTTGGGGTTGAGGAGATGGTTCAGTGGTTAAAAGCACTGTCTGTTCTTGCAGAAGACTAGGGTTAGAATCCCACCAACCACATGGCAGCTAAAAACCATCTCATTTATAATTCCAGTTCCAGGGGCTCCAACGCCCTCTTCTGACCACCTCAGGCTGTACACGATATGGGTGCATTTACATACATCAAACAATATACTCATACACATAAAAAATTAATAATTTTTTTTGTCTTTTTGAGACAGGGTCTCCCTGTAGTCTCAGCTGACCTGAACTCACTATGTAGAACAGGCTGGCCTTGAACTCACAAAGATCTGCCTGTCTCTGCTCCCAAGTACTGGGACTAAAGGCATGCGCCACCACGCCTGGCCAAATAAAATATTTTTTAAAAAGAAAAAGAGTTCTATTTTCATTCCTTATAAATATACAGTGACCAAATCAAAGAGGAAGCTAGGGGGCAAAGGTATATAAATAAATGTGTGTAAATAGATATGCTATAAACAGATGCAGATATGGGGTATAGAAGTAGAAAAAGATATTTACAGTACCAAAGAGGTATGTTGCTCAGTTGTTACAGATGATACAAAAATGGATTAGGAACAAGTTTGTTCTTTTGGATACCATGGTTTAGGAAAGATGTTAGGTAGATCATAAAGTGAAAATAGCAATGTGGGGGGGGCAGTGAACACAGAAATGTCTTGGGGGGGTATGAGGACATCGGGCATGGAGAGAAAATAAAAGCAAATTTTGTTAGAAACCTGCCATAATGAAACAATTCATCGTAAGTTTCTAAAATAACTTTTAAAGCACTGAAATTAAAAGCACAGAGACAACATACAAAATCTGTATTTTTAAAATCAATTGTATGTCTTCATTGTAGTCATAAATAATTGGTAGGGGGGAGCTAGAAATTCCATGTATAGTAATATGTGCCAGACAGCTTCGGTTGACAACTTGACATGGCTGGGAAGAGGGAATCTCAACTGGAGAAGTTCCTCTAACAGACTGGCTTGTGGGCATGTCTGTGAGGCATTTTCTTGATTACTGAGTGATACAGTTAGGCTCTGCCCACTGTGGGTGGTGCCACTCCTGGGCAGGTGGCCCTGGGTTTAAGAATGCAGGCTGAGCACAGGCCAGACAAGCAAGCCAGTGAGCAGCGTTCTTCCATGGGCTGTCCTTTATCTGCTGCCTCTACATTCCTGCCTTGGCTTCTTGAAGGGATGAACTGTGATCTGGACATGTCAATCAAATAAACTCTTTCCTACCCAAGTTGGTTTGGGCCAGAATGTTTTATCGCAGCAATAGAAAATTAACTAGGACATAACGAGATAATAAAAAAATACTTTTAAAAAAGAAAATATTTAGGGCTGGAGAGATGGCTCAGCAGTTAAGAGCACCCAGGTTCAATTCCCAGCACCCAGGCAATCTTCTGACCTTCTTGGGCATTGCATGACAGGGGTGCACTTACAAGCAGGTAATACACTCATACACATAAAAATAATAAACAAAATATTTTTAAAAAGAAAACATTTAGCAAAAGGCATGAGAGATTTCTATGATGAAAGATATAAATTATTACCAAGAACATTTAAAGGGGCTCTAATTAATAGTATTGTATTATGCTTATATAAGGAAAAATACTTCTGTCATTTTCCCAATATAGACCTACATATTCAATAACAGATTCAAGTAAAAATATCAACATTGTTGTGTAAAAACTAATAAGTCAATTATATAGTACATATGAAAATCCACACTCAAATAGCCAAAACTATTATTAAAAGGAATGAAGTATCAAAAAAACCCTCACATTACCTGATTTCAAATATGACAACACAGCAACAGTAGTAAAGATGGTTTAGTACTGGAGAAAGAACAAAGCTATGGCTTGAATATCTGTGTCTTCCTGTCAGCAAATTCATACAGTAGAGTCTTCTTACCAGTGTGAAAATATTAGGTAATGATTAGGCCACGGGGATGGGGAGGGTATCTCTGTAAATGCGGTTTAGCGCTTTGATAAAAAGAAGCTCCCAAAAGTTGTCTCATTCTTCTACTACAAGAGGACAAGGGGAAAAAAAGCCATTCTGTGACCCAGGAATGTGTCAAAACCTTCAAATTGAATCCCCAGCTTTCAGAACTGAAAAATAAATTCTATTGCTAATAAGCTACCTGGTTCATAATGTGTTCTTATAGCAATTCAAATGGACTAAAAGAGAAAAATAGATGAGTAGAAAAGAACCAAGTCTAAATGACCTATAAAATTGATTTTTAGACGAATGTGTCAAAGCAGTTCAACCTCAAAAGTAGTCTTTCAACAGATGCTGCTGGACAACAGGATAAATGTGTAAAGGGAAAATGACCTTGACCATTGCCTCCCATGTACAAACATAGCTCAAGTTAGATCATAGACCCAAACAAAAACTAACACTACATTTTTGTTAAAGAAAGTATCAGATATTGGGACCAGAGAGATGGCTCAGATGTTAAGAGCACTGGCTGCTCTTGCAGAAGACTCGGGTTCAATTCCAAGCACCCACATGGAGGCTAACAACTGCCCTAACTCCAGTTCCAGGAGAATCCAATGCCCTTCTCTTATCTCCACCAGCACTGCACAACATGGGTGCACTTACACATATGCAGGTAATACACTGATACACATAAAACAAAAATAATAAAATATTTTTTAAAAAAGAAAATATTGGATACTATCTTGATAGCTTGGGGGTAGGCAAAGGCTTCTTTAAAATAGACATAAAGAAGACTAATCATAAAAGAAAAGTATTTATATATTGAAAATAAAGCTAAATCAAAAAGTACCATTAAAAATTAAGACAAGCCACAGATAGAAAGAAAATATCTACAAATGCATGCACTTTTCAAAGTACTTGTATCCAGAATGCATACGAACTCTTTAAAACATTCTAAGAAACAACGCAATTGTTAATGAACAAAATACTGGAAACAAACACTTATTTGAAAACAAAAGTATATATAAATGGCGAATAAGAGCATGAAAAAGTACTTAGTATCATTAACATCAGTAAAATGCAAAGTAAAACTACCATGAGATTTTATACCCACTTCAATAAATTTAAGAATTTTTATTGCTGATTAGAATGTAAAATGGTATAACCACTTTGGTAATACATTGCCTTTAAAAGTAACATATATACCAACCCTTATACATTAAGACCCTTTTGGGAATTGGAATGAGAATTAATTTTTTTATTTAAAGGAGCTCTTTGCTTTAATTTTTAATTATTTTTATTTATTTTATGTGTATGAGTGACACACATGTATGTCAGTGCACTCATGTCGTGAAATGCCCACAGAGATCAGAAAAGGGTGTTGGATGCCCTGGAACTGGAGTTATGGGGTTGTTAGCCACCATGTAGGTGCTGGGAATCAAACCTGGGTCCTCTGCAAGAGTGCCCAGTGCTCTTAACTGCTGAGCTATCTCTCCAGCCCCATACAAGAATATTTATCGTAGCTTAATTCATTGGCCAAACTAGAAACCCTAACTCAAATGTCCATAAACAAGAAAAAAGACAAATGCTTTATGGAATATGCATGCAAGGTAATGCAACAGGAGAAATAAAATAGTGAATAAATACAATAATAAGGCATACATATGGCAAAAGAAGACATAAAAGAATGTGCATGTGATTCCATTAAATTAGTCCTAAAATAGGTCAAACTAATTTGTAGAAAGCAGAATCAGTTGCCTATGAGAGGTAAGAATGTCCTGGAAGGGGGCATGAAGAACATTCTGAGCTGTGTAAAATACTCTGAATATTATTGAAGATTTGTGAATCCTGTGTAATTTTCATTCAGCAAACATCAAAGATTAGGCCACCTAAAGGGCTTATTGCTGACCTTTGAAAACCAGGTACAGTAGAATGTAGAGCACAGACAAGGACTTACAAGGAGTTAAACAGAAAACAAAAGCTGCAGGCAGACTAGAGACAATGAGGAAGCTAGAGAGAAAGGAACGACGTGGGCCAGTGGTGACAGGCTCAAAGTCAAAACCTGAGCCCAAATTTCAGCAAAATAAGAAGCAAATTAACATGCATGAGGATAAAAGGCCAAAGAAGGAAAACTCAACATTGAAAGAAATGAAAACGTGTGGGTACATCCTATGGAGAAAGACATGAAGAATTTTAAGTGCTCTGAGTTGGCATGGAGGGTTGGCTTTCCTCTTCTATTTTTATTTCTCCAAACACTACAGTGAGCTCAGACCCTAGTGAAAATGTGTCCATCATTCTTTTGGATGGGTAAGGAGAAGAGGGTGAAACCAATATAATCCCTTTTGAAAGGTAGGGAGAGCTACCTTTCAAAAGAAACTTCCAGAGGAGGTACACTTGCAGCTTTTCTTGTCCTCCTTCCTCCCTAGTAGGCTGACTAATAACTTCACAAAACAACTTCACTGGCTGGCAAATTGGAAGAAAGAACTGAGCCTTACTGGTTTGGTCCCCTCCCCTCTCCCTTTTTGCTCAGGCTTCTGCTAGGCATCTGCATGTCTATGTAGCTATGTACTTCCACTCATGGCAGAGCTGTATAGTGGTAACACTCGCTTGCCCTACTTTGACTCCAAGCCCATGAACTGAAGCTCAGAAGCTTAATAAATCTAAAACAGCGAATTCTTCTCTTACTTTTCTGGGCTCTGAATAAACTGATAAGACATTGGACTTAGAAAGGAAAGCAGGCATCAGCATAGAGCAGACATGACCACCCTAGGTCCCTTCTCAGCCTTCCTCTGGATTAAGCACATTAATTCACAGGCTTTCCTGCTGAACTGGCTGATTGCTTTAGGATAGGACAAAGAAATGATGCCACCCTATGCAGGCTCAATATTTTTCTGAAATTCACACACATAAAAATCAGTCTTTTACCTCTGGAAAAGAGTGAATGAGAGGAACCAGAAGAAGCAAGTATGAAAATAGCATCATGTAATAATAAAAGCTGAAATTCATTGAGAATTTAATCTTTTAAATTTTCTGATTTTTCTAAGATTTATTTTTCATTGTACATGTGTCTCCCAATTGGCTAGTTCCTCCAAGGGGCGGGGCCTGACGCAGAGCATGGATGGCTAAGGGGCTGCTGGGCCATCTTGGGATGGAAACTGGGAGCTGTAGGTATCATGTGTGGCATGGGGAATGCGCAGCCATGTAGCCGCTCAAAGACAGAGTGGCCTGATTCTTATGGACCTGGGGCGAGATTGCTGGCCCCAAGGCATGAGGGAATGCCAGCAGTGACTATGGGCATGGCGTGGGATGATATGGTGGGCTCTGAGCTGTGGCACAGGGGCTAGGCACTGGGTACTCATTCCTTTGTAAGTTAATAAATGCACATAAAGATATGTTGTATGATTTGCTTGATAGCACAGGAGACCCAGAGGGAACTCAAGCAACAGTGTGCCTGAGTGCATATATGTGTACCACATGCATACAGATACCTGAAGGGGCCAGAAGTAGTATGATTCTCTGGAACTGGAGTTTTGAGCAGTTGTGAGCTACCTGATATGGATGCTCAGACCTGGATGCACATCCTCTACAAGAATAATATGTGCTCCATGTACTGCATGGTATCTGCACTCAGCAGCTCCCTCCTGCTGGTGTGTTCAAAGAACAATGTGATAGAAATTCACTATCTGGCATCATTGGTTTTCTTGGCTTTAGTGCCTATTTAAACCTGGTATTTCTGCTGATATAGTTGAAAAAAAAAAGAAGAATATGTGGTCTGAACTACTGATCCATCTCTCCAGGAACCACATATTTAAAGAGCTTAAAGATTAAAATATTTAAACCACAAAACCATAGTATGAAATAGATAGTTATCACTCTCATAGAACAGATAAAAACGTTAAGTTATAAAAGGTAGAAAACTTCCCCACTGTGGCTGGAGAGATGACTATGGTTAAAAGCAGACACTGCTCATTCAGAACACCCAAATTCGGTTCCTCATACCCACATCAGGTACCTCACTAAACCCTGTAACTCCACCTTCAGGGGACCCATGCTCTTTTCTTGCCTCTGAGGTACCTGTACTTAATCACACGCACACACACACACACACACACACACACACACACACACACACATACAATTTAAGAACTAAATTAAAATTTTTTTTTTTTTTTTTTAAGAAATTTCCTCAGGGTGAGGAAGTGAGATTCTGCTTGTAGAGACAGCCAATCAGCTTATATCTACAGCCTGGCCAGAGTACAGACAACCCAGGATTAACTATAAAAACAAGGTCCCATATACTTTGCAGTCCTACTTTTCGAAGTGAAAGCTTTCCTTTCATTTTCTAATACATCACCTTAGATTCACATGCTTCTTCAACTACTGTACATCCTTAATCCAAACACGGACAGCTTCCCAAACTGTGAAGTCATATTATAGCTAAAGGACTTTGAAGTTCATCTATTCAGAATTCTTCCATTAAGAAGAAGAAAACAGGTCCAGTGCAGTTAATTTGCTTCCCCAAGGTCAGAAGGCTAGCTGCACAAAAATATAACCTGAACTTAACTCATCAGATCTTTTCTATGGCATCTTTTTCTGTTCATTGTATCAGTACACAAACCAATTGATTGGTTAGTCAGAGAAATGAAAAAGGAGACAGCTACTGGCATTATAATTATTATAAGTATTTTTCTTCTATAGAACTTTGATTCAATATTTTTGGTAGTTGTCCTAACTTAAAATAGTACTTTCCCTATAAAAATCATTTTGGAAAAGTAGTCCTCTGGCCAAAGATATAGACAGTGAATTAGAATAGACCAGGTGCTATGAAGAGTCCTGTGTTGAGGCCTGCTTATACTTTGTATCCTTCAAACCTCTGGATGCTCTTACTTTGCAATACATCTGTTTCTGTTCAACAGGCAATAAAGAGAGTCTCCAAAGTAAACTTGAGCAGCGTTCACTACATCTGTCAGAGAAAAACCTCAAGAGAGTATGTTGCCTCAGAAAGGCAAGGCCTTCAGCTGGCTCCAGAGCATCGCTGTAATGATAGCCTGTCTGCACAGATGTGCAGAAGAAGGGGAAAGAGCATCTTTTTGGTTGTTGCTAATGACAATAAAATGTGCAATTTTTTATTTAATGAAAATGACATCGTAGTTATAAATCCTTTGCTTTTATATGACCTTTTCCCACAGAGCTCAAAATGGTTTATGACACGCATGAAATAAAATTTAATGTTCCCAATCTGTGTCTGAGCAAGCTCCAGTAACCCCTGAGTTGGCATATCAATAACACCAGCTTTAGAGCCTTTTGTTTCAAACTTGACTTTTACATTTAGACCACCTTCTGTTTCTAATTTCTCTGAAGTGTTTGAGAAATCATTTCCTTGAACTTAGTGGCTGGGAGGGATGGCTCAGTGGGTAGAGTGCTTGGAATACAAACATGAGGATCTGAAATTGGAACCTCAGCACCCATGTCAAAGCTCATCATGATGGCATGTCTGTGGAACAGCGCACTGGGAAGCAGAGACCAGCAGATCCATAGGACTTCCTGGTCAGACAGTTGAGCCTAAAGGGTGAGATCCAGGCCCAGTGAGAGATCCTGTCTTAACAAATAAGGTGGGGAGAGTGATGAAGGAAGACATCCCAGTCTCCAAGTATGCATACTTGGGCCAGTGCACTTGGATACATATGTACACACATGTATGTGTCATATACACATGCATAATTAATAAATAATGATCAAAAATTTTAAAGCTCAGTGATTCATGTCTCTCCATCCCTCAGTGTTATTTGTAAATCCCCTGACTACCTAATGCTTTCAGATAAATGGGACTGAGTGTGGAGAAGGGGAGGAATGTAATGTTTAACCAAGTCTTGCTACAAATAAAATTACCTGCCAATTTCTTGAGGAAGGCTTGTAAGTTGATTGTCATTCAGATTAAGCAGAATCAAATTTTGTAAGCCATCTGTTAGGAAATAATTTTTAGTCACTTTAGCCATCTGGTAGGAAATAATTTTTAGTCACTTTTCTTTACACCTTTGATTTCCTTCTGGATTTTTGTCTTGGCTAAGGTTCTGTTGGTTGCTGAACAGATACTCTCATAAACTAGCTAAAGCAAAAAGAAAATTGTCACATAGTTGCAAAGCTAAGTCGTGGCAACTGAGGACAAAGGGTAGAACCAGGCTTACCACAAACTGAACCCAAGAACTAAAAGACACTGAGAACCAGGAATGTAGTTTACTTTCTCATTAAAACCACTCTCAGTTTCACATTTGTATCCTCCCTCCGTCTTGTCACATCCTTCTTTCTTTTGAACAGACTGGCTCTGTTATTCCATATATCTATAGCTATCCCACAACTCCTGTCACAGACGCAGCAGAGTTCATAATTGAAGATTTCTTCAGGAATCGTACCACCTCACACCTTATCATCCAAGGCTGCCACCATGCAACCAGCTCCTGGCAATTGTTGTCATATGGGAATGCGACTTCATTTTGACTTAATCTTTATTTAAAATAGACAAATAGGGGCTGGAGAGATGGCTCAGAGGTTAAGAGCACTGATTGCTTTTGCAGAGGACCTGGGTTCAATTCCCAGCACCCACATGGCAGCTACAAACCATCCTTAACTCCAGTTCCGAGGGTCCAAAGCCCTCTTCTGACCTTTGCAGCATTGCACAACACGGGTGCACTCACATACATGCAGGCAATACAGTCATACACATAAAATAAATAAAATAAAAAATAAAATAGACAAATAAAGGGTCAGAGACTTAGACTTCTTTTTCCAAATCTCCAATTTAAAATTTTTGACATCTAATTCAAAATATCTAAGAGACCAACAAAACAGAACCAGTTTATACACGAGGTAGACAGTCCATGGGATACCATTTTGACACGTGTGATTTTTTTTTTTTCAGGACAATTATACTGTTTTAGACTATCACAATCCTAAAGGAAAAGAGCTAATGGTTGACTTGGCTTAGAAATGGGTGTCTGCCCTGAGTGAATCTGCTCTGCTTTCCTGAGCCATGCTGGCCAGCACTGAGTGCCCAGATATCAAACTACTTCTACCCCTGGAAAAAAATCATCAAACCTGACTTAGAACATAACCTATCTCGGTCACGTGAGGTCTGCAAAGTTCAACAAAGTTTCCATGTTCAAGAACCAAAAACCAAGAAATAACACAATTAAAGACAATAAAAGGCACTATAAAACAGATTTCACGTAGATGACAGATTTTATACCTGTATATCTCTGTCATCATAGAAACAAAGAGGTAGAGGAAAAGTTAGCAAAAGAGGGACAAAGAGAAAGAGAATATAACTTGCCTAGCATGTTCAAAGTCCTAGGTTCAATCCTTAGCACCACAAAAGATTAAAAAAAAAAAAAAACCATAAGCAAACTATCTTGCCCAAGATAGCATGAGAGGCTATTATTGTATTTTCCTAAATACAACTCCTAATATTTTAACTTTTAATTTATTTTTATTTTATATGTATGAGTATCTTGTCTGAATAATCTTAAGTGCACTCATGTTGTGCAATGCCCACAGAGGTGCTGGAACTGCAGAAGGTGGTGCTGGATCCTCTGGAACTGGAGTTATGGATGGTTGCTGGTCTCAGGTGTTGAGAACTGAACCTGCTGAGTTCTTTGCAAGAGCAGTCAGTGCTCTTAACTGCTGAGCCATCTCTCCAGCCCTTACAACTCCTAATTTGATGCTACATGCAATAATGCCCTTAAATACTGCTTGAAGACAACATGATTATAAATGATACCCACACCCTGAAATTTTTTAGACACTGATAAATTCTATAGCATATATATAGTTCTATCACTGGAGACTGTGATGTTTTGAATGCTGTGTTGAAGACTTGGTCCCTGGATGATGACACTATTAAGAAGTGGCAGAACTTTTACCAGGTAAGCAGGCCCTAACAGAAAAAGGCCACAAAACTGAAGGCATGTCCCAGAAGGGGGTGACATGGGCTTGATCCCTCCCTCTCTTATTTCTTAGCAATAATGAAATAAGAAACTTTGCTCTACTATGTGACCCCTGTCATGATGTCCTGCCTTCCACAGACTCAGAAACAACCATCAGGATACCATGGACTGAAACCTCTGAAATTGTGACCCAAAATAAAACTTTCATCATTTTAATTTGCAAGTATTTCATCCCAGTGACAGAAAGCAGGCTTGTACACAAATTAACGCAAAAGGAAGTGCCTTAAATGGGTAATAAAGTCATTTTTTAAAAACTTTGGCAAGTATTAGATGTTATATAAGAAGAGTGGCATACTGAATGGAGAAAGGCAAATACAAGGAAACTAATATCATATGCTAGAGCTCATATCTTGCCTTTAAATATCTCCCCAGGGGCTGTAGAGATGGCTCAGCACTTAAGAGCACTCGCTACTCTTGCAGAGGACCCAGATTTGGTTCCCAGCAACCACTGGTGGCTCACAATCATCCATAACTCCAGCTCCAGGGTATCTAATACCCTCTTCTGGCCTCTGTGGGAGCCAGGCATAAATGTGGTTCATATACAAATATGCAGGCAAACACTGCAACATGTAAAAAAAAAAAATCTTACAGTTCTCCCCAAATTTACTCAAATTGAATGCCATGACCAAAGCATTTGACTTTAATACCTCTGAACTAAAATCCCCAGGAAAGTATCTACATCTTCAACTGAACCTCCTACAGGCTGATCAACTGATTAGACCTTCAACGTTTATGAAGAGTTTGGAATGTTGCAGGTCCAGAGTCTATTTAGTTTAGCTCGGGCTATTAGTAGCCCTTTAAATAGCCATTCTTTGTCCACTTCTGTGTGTGACCTAACATCCTGTGATTAACAGATAAAAATCTTTTGAGATGTATCAACCAGCTTCCACCAATGCAAAGGATAAGAAGCCTGTCAGATAGCATCTAAGGCCTATAGAAGAATTATCTCTTGCTTTGCTATAACCCACCTCTCTGATGTCTCCACCAAGGTATGTAAAAAAGTGTCTTGAGCTATGGCTTTCTTTGTTCTGTTCCTATAAAAACTTCATGAAAATGTTACTGTGTTTGAATATGGAATTTGGAGGAAACGCAATCTGTTTTCCTGGGTCACGGTCACTTATATTTGGATCCAGAATAAATACTTATCCACTTTGAGGTCAAAGATGTAATTTTGTGTGGACACATCTGAGATGAAGTAAAAAGTATAAAGGAGAGCTGTGGAAAGCTTTTTTTTAAAAAAAAAAATAAATTTTTTTCAAGGCCAGTAAGATGGCTCAGCAGGTAAAAATTACTTGCCAGGAAGCCTAATAATTTAATTTCAATCTCAGGAAACTGAGTAACAATGGAAGAAGAGAACTGGTTCCACAAAGTTTTCATCTGGCCTTCACATAGTGCCACAGTATGTATACACATACACACAATATTAATAATTTTTAAGTTTAATAAGAAAAACATATTTTAAAAAAGATTTCTCTTTGCCTCAGGAAAAGACCCCAAGAGCTAAGAGTCTGAATTTACACTAATTTTTCAAAGGGGAGTACTCATTAACACTAATTTTTATGTATTCTCTTAGGTACACATAGGTGAAATTTGTTGAGAAAAGGCACAAGCAAGCCCAAAGTTTCAGAGAAGTAGAATGCAAGCAAAGCATTTGTAATTTTAAAGAGATTAGCACCATTAAAGAGAAATTTCTCTCCAAAGGTACAATATTAAAGATGACCTGAGGGCAAGACCCCACCCATTGAGAATAAAAGTTCATTTGAAAGGTGAGAATCAGGGGGCTGTAGAAATAGCCACGTTAAGAGCACTGGCTTCTCTTGCAGAGGACCAGGGTTTGGTTCTGAGCACTCATATGGTGGCTAACAACTGTTCATAACCCCAGTTCCAGGAGATCTGATGCCTTCTTCTGGCCTCTACAGTCACTGCACAACATTGGTGAACTTACATACATGCAGGCAAAACGCTCACGCACATAAAAATGAATAAATGAATAAATAAATTATTTTTTAAAAAATAAAAGAGAGAGCCTGAACTGAGAATGATGGTAAAGGGGGTTCCTGACAGTGAAATTATTCTCCAAGGGGGCAAGACTACATCTTGAGCTAGAAACAGAACTTGACAGTATTGTGTTCATGGTACTGGAATAGAAAATCCAAGAGTGAGGGGGGTCTTGGAAGCTTGTGCAAAAGTTGCAAAGCTGCTTCATTCAGGCAATGTTTGGCATTTCAGAGGCCCTGCAAAGGAGGTAATGACAGACCACTGCTTGAAGCTATGAGGGTGATGGCTAAATTGCAATGGAGACAACAAGATGATGGAGATGCCATGACCTTGAATATCCACAAAGGAAAGGTGTAGGCTCAGAGGAGAGCCATCTAAAGATACTAGACTGCAAGTGGGAGAACTAAGGAGGTGGTACCATCCAAGCCCTGTGGAGCCTAGATGATTGCACTAAGAGTCCTAGATGATGGACATGGAGCTTCAAGATTTGTTGTTTTCCCTACTGGGTTTTGGTCATGCTTTGTCTCAATATTTTCCTCCTATGCTCCCATTCCTTCCTTTGGTAATGAAAGTGTTTGCTCAGTATCCTTGGAAGTAAGTAACTTGTGTTTGGGTTTTATGAGGGCCACACTTAAGAGATTACACTGAGCTTCAGAAGATAATTTGGACTTTAGAACA
Source organism: Nannospalax galili (assembly GCF_000622305.1). NCBI lineage: Eukaryota > Metazoa > Chordata > Mammalia > Rodentia > Spalacidae > Nannospalax > Nannospalax galili. The sequence goes on along the minus strand of NW_008332654.1, from coordinate 2,007,611 downwards.
GTGTTGGTGAGGCAAACAAACATGGGGAGAAGTTTGGTAATCTAGAACTGCATTTGGTTTTGGTTATGCATGCTATTGTAATAATGCACTTGGGAGCTTAGTTCCTTCATATGCACATACTATGTTCACACACTCCTCTACAACAATGCACCTATCAACCCCAGAATTGCATTGACCTCTGCCTGCACACTTTTATTCAAAACCCTTTCTCCAGCATCAATTGGGGAACTGCAAACTTGAATCCACCCTTACTTTATCAAACAATCTTGCCCTTGCATTCCTAGCTCTAAAGCATCCCATACTTACAATGTCTAGCATTCTTCTCAATTTTCCCTGTTTTCGATGAGGATAGAAATATGAATGTACTGCATTCAGTGTTTTGATTTGCTAATTCAACCACATTCATTCACTGTGTAAGGTGGAGGACAAAGAGGGGTTCCAAGGAATTAAAGCCAAGTGCTCAAATCACAAGAACACATGACTCAGTGGAACTTGTTTACATTATAAACAGTAGCTTTTTGGTTGTAAGGTTAAGTAAAAGTCATTAGTACAGATTCTATCCATTTTGTAAAAGTCATTCCTACAAATTTTATCTTGCTTTTTTTGAAAATTTGTCTAAGTCTTTATTTCTAATTCTTTGGATAAAAGCCAAGAACTTGAAAACACCTGGCCTAACAATTCTAGTAACATTGGAATTGTTAAAGAAACGGGGGTATGGGAGAATTCATGTAGAGGTCAGAGTAAATGCAGGTATGTGTCCAGCAGAAGGAAACGTGGCTGCCAAAGTGTTTGGGTCCATTGGGAAGTTTAGCCTGGCCTTAGCAATCTCAGGAGATGTGGTGAATTCTGCCTTGTATAATGTGGATGCTAGGCACAGAGCTGTTATCTTTGACAGATTCCATGGAGTACAAGACATCGTGGCAGGGAAAAGGGACTCACTTTTTCATCCCTTGGTTTATCTTTGAATGCATCTGGTAGCAAAGATTTGCAGAACATCATCCTCACCCTGCTGGTTGCCAGCCAGTTCCCTGCCTCATATCCACACCAGCATCCAAGAGGACGATGACTAGCAGGTGCTGCGGTCTATCACTATGGAGACCCTCAAGTCAGTGGGAGCTTGCTTTGGTGCTGGAGAACTGAAAGCCCAAAGAGAACTGGTGTCCAGACAGGTAAGTGATGACCTCATGGAGCCAGCAGGACCTTTTGGGGTCATCCTGACATGACCCTGACCATCTGATCTTTAGGAAGGTCTTTAGGAAGGAGTTCACAGAAGCGGTGGAATCCAAACAAGGGGCTTAGCAGGATGCAGAGAGGGCCAGGTTGGTGATGGAAAAGGCTGAGCAGCAGCAGAAAAAAAGCAGCTATCATCTCTGCTGAGGGTGACTCCAGAGCAGTGGAACTGATCACCAACTACCTGGCCACCACAGGCAATGTCCCAATTGAGCTGAGCAAGCTGGAAGCTGCCGCGCACACTGCCTATCAGCTCTGAAGCTCTCTGAATATCACCTACCTGCTTGCGGGGCATTCCATACTCCTCCAGCTGCCCTACGGAGGCCTGACATGCACCTTCTCAGACCAGCCCTGTACAGCCCCATCAACCTGAACACTGCATTCTTTCTGCTCCCACCCCAGAAATCACTGTGAAATTTCATGATTGACAAAGTGAAGGAACTGAAAGCAAAATCACTTCAGATCTCTAAGAAAAAGAAAAAAGAAGAAAAAGAAATCCAATTTGCATTATGAAATGAAAATGAGATGTAGAGATAGAAGTGAAATGTTATAATTTAAAGTGATGTGCTTGTTTCATATTGACAAGAGATGGAGTTATAAGTTTAATTTTCATTGCTAACATGACTGAATTTAGAATCACCATGAAACCACACCTCTAAGTGTGACTATCAGTGTGTTTCTAAAAAGCTTTAACTGAAGATAGAAGACTCTGAACTTGGGCAACACCATTCCACGATCTGGGTTCTGAACTAAACAAAAAGGAGAATGTGAGCTGAGCACAAAACATTCCTGTGGGCTTCCTGACTGCGGACATATGGGACCAGCCGTTTCAAGATCCTGTTGCCATGACTACCCTAACGCGATGGACTGTAGTCCTTCCTAAACTACAAGCAAAAATAAATCTACCCTTAAGTTGCTTCTTGTTAGGTACTTGGTAACAACATTGAGTAAAGAAACTAACACAACATGCAAATACATATTTGATGCAAAAATCAGAAAAGAGCCATTGTACACGGGAACTCACAGTGGCTATGACAGCATGCACAAGAGCTGTACAAGATCAAACCAGACAAAATTCCAGCATTCATGAAGGAGGGGCTCACAAAATGCCACCCCCTAGCTGAGGAGCTATTGGTAATTCATGGCTGCTGGGGGTGGGGAAGTCAGTTTTTTTCAGATGCAGCTCCTGATAGGCTGCCTGTGCTCTAAGGGATGACCCTACACTCAAGCTCATGCTGGTAGACTAAGTAGACTTCGTGGGTTAAAGAAAAAAGTACAAGAAGTTGAGGGGGGGGGAGTATGGAATAGATTGGAGGGAGAGGATAGATTTGATCAAGATACATTAAATTCATGTGTGAGGTTTTCAAATAATACATTTTTAAAAATATAGCTTCTAAAAGTCTTTGATTTCAGTCTTTAATTTTATTAGTTTAATCCTTTTTATTTCAGTCTCAAATTATTAAACATGAGGAATTACATGTAGTATTACAATGTTAACGTACCACAGACTCTAGACGCGAATCTGCAAATCCTGTTTCCAAATAAATGAAGCTTTTTCAGGGAGATAAGGCATCTCATCTCTTCTGGAACATCTTCTAAAACATTGTTTCCGAGATTTAGCAATGTCAACTGTAAACATAGGAGATTTAACTTATTCACACATTATCTACCTCCAAATGGGAAAAATAGCAAGTTAAGCCCCATTGCTCAGATCTATATAACCTAAAAGATTCAAGATAATATTTTTATTCATTTTTAAGTTAGTACATAGTTTCATTGTAGCATTTTCATACATATGTGTCATTATAATTTATTAATCTCCATTCCTCACTGTTCTCCCCTTTCCTATGTATCCCCCCTTTTGATAGGCCCCAATCACCCAACTACTCTCACTTCTGCTTCTAATTCATAGGTATTCCATTACCTCTCCCCACTCCCAGCCTCCTTCCTTAACACATCTTGCTCCCCTCTCATGGTCCCTTATTTCCTTTGTGTGATTTACACACACACACAAACAGATTCTGCATATGAGAGAAAGCATGCTGTCTTTCTGAGGTTGGCTTATTTCACTTAAATAATGATCCCTAGTTTCACCAATGTTCCTACAATGATCATGATTTTATGTTTCTTTGTGACTAAATGAAATTCAATTGTGTATATGTACCACATTTTCTTTAACCATTCATCAGTTAATGGACAGCCAGGATAGTTGCATATCTTAACTACTGTCAGTAGTTCAGCAACCAATATGGATGTACAATATCTCTGTGATAATCATATATATATATATATATCCTTTAGATACATATCAAGTAGTGGTAGATGGAGCTATATAGTTCTATTTTTACTTTCTTGGAAAATACCCATACTAATTTCAATAACGGCTACATCAGTCTATGCTCCCATCAGCAGTGAATCAGGATTCCTCTTTCCCAACATCTTTGCCAGCATTTGTTTCTTTTCTTGATGATAGCCAGTCTGACTGAGGTAAGTTGTCAGACTTACCTCATAGTAAGGACTCACAACATAGTTTTAATTTACATACTTTTTGATTAATAGAAACATTTCATTACAATAACACTGACATATTCAATTTACATACTTTTAAAAACACTTTTTCAAATATTTATTGGCTATTGTGTTTTTTCTTTTGAGAACTGTCTATTCAGTTCATTAGTCCACTTATTGATTGGGTGATTGGGAGACTTGTTTGATTTTTCAGTTCTTTATATATGTTAGATGTTATCCCTATGTTTAATGTATAGTTGATGAAGATATTTTCCTGCTAAGTAAGCTGTTTCTTCACTCGGGTGATTGCTTTCTTTGCTGAAAGCATCAGTTTTAGGAATTTCTGGTGTAGTCCTTAGCTATTTTAAACATAAGATCATGTACATAAATAAGGAGACCCTGACTTCCTCCTTTCCTATTTGTATAACTGTATCACTTTTAATTCTTTCACTTGTTTTATTACTCTAGTTAAGACTTCAAGCACTACCTTGAATAGTGTGAGTATCCTTGTATTATTTCTAATTTTAGAGAAAGTCCTTTTTCTATTTTAGTGTGTACACACACACACACACACACACACACACACACACACAAAACCCTCAATATGCTAAGATATGTTCCTTCTATTCCTAGTTTTTTAGGGGCCTTTAGGAGAAGGGATGTCGAACTTTGTCAAAGGCCTTTTCTATAGTTACTGAGATGGTCATGTGATCTCTGTGTCTATGTGTAATTAATTATGGCATATGGTCTTTTTAATGTGTTCATGACTATAATTTTCAATATTGTTGAGAATTTTTGCATTTATATTCATAAGAGAAATTTATAATTTTCTTTTGTGTTTGTGTTTGTGTGTGTGTGTGTGTGTGTGTGTGTGTGTGTGTGTGTGTGTCTGTTCTTAGCCAGTTTTGTTATCAGGGTAATAAATGACATTATAGAATGAACTTTTTAGCATTCCTTCCCTTTCTGTTTTGTGGAAAAGTTTGAGGAGCATTGGAGTTTTGGTAGAATTCAGTAGTGAATTTGTTTGGTTCAGGACATTTCTTTGTCAGGAGACTTTTTAATATTGCTTCAAAGTTTTTGGTTTGTTTCTTAATGTATCCATGGCTTATTTTGGTAAGTTTACATTTATCAACTTCTTCTAGATTTATCAGCTTCTTCTAGATTTTTTCCAGCCTTGGAAAATGAGTTCTCAAAGTACATCCTAGTGTTCTCAGAATTCTGTTACGCCATCCCCTCTTTTGCTGCCAATTTTATTAACTCAGGTCTCCTATTTCTTTTGCTTTGTTTGGCAAGGAGTTGTTCAGCCTTCATCTTTTCAAAGAACCAGTCTTGTTTGATTGATTCTACATATTATTTTTTAGTCTTGATTTCATTAATTTTGCTCCCAATCTTCACTATTTCTTGCCATTAAAATAATACTGAATTATTTCATTCATATCCAAAATCATCTCTGTAAATATATTCACTTGAGCTTCATGCTTAAATATTTTGTTAATTACATGAATTTAATTTTCACCAGACCTTAACAGACTGCCTGAGAGTGCCCGAATCTGACCTCTGGGTGGTGGTGAGCTTCCCCAAATCTCACTTTGCCCATCCCCCTAAACTGAGACCATGTGTGGCCCCTCCCACTGTGTCAGGGCTAGACTCTCTGCCCTACACTAGGGGCCCAGACCTTAGCAAATTGCCTGAGTGTGCCCAGATTCAGCCTCTGCCATTTGCTTCTCCAAATGGAGAAGCACCCTGCCCAAACCCCTTACATTGGGACCATGTGCGGACCCTCCCACTGTGCCAGGAATAGGATTCGCTGCCCTTCAGAAAGGGCCCAGACCTTAGCAAACTGCCTGAGAGTACCTGGATCTGGCCTGCTCCACAGGATGGTGAGCTTCCCCAAAGCAGGATGTGCCCATCCCCCTACATTGGAACCACCTGCAGTCCATCCCATCACCCCAGGTCTGGGCTTCTCTGTCCTTTAGTAGGAGTCCAGATCTTCCCAGACTGCCTGAGAGTGGCTAAATCGGGCCTTCCCTTAGCAAGCTTTCTAAATTGTGCTGTGACTGCTAGCTAGTAGGGGTTCAGACCTTAGGAAGAAGCCTGAGAGTACCTGACTAGCATGTAACTTAAGCCTTGCCAGGTGCTCCTGAGTAGCTGAAGTGAAGCCATCTGTTCCCTCCAATATAAAATCTGAGAAAACCCAAGCCTAGACCAACCAGCTTTACATACTCAATAAGAAAACAACCAAGGCACACAAATAATACAAACAGAAGCAGACTTCAACTTAACAAATGAAGGCTTGAGTTTCATACCAGAATCACAAACAACAAAAGATATCTACATGTCAAAATCACAATGGAAAAATAATAATATGGAAAACCAAAATAATATGTTCCCACTAAAGACCACCAGTCCTATAGAAGAGTTCTACAAAGCAAACCCCCTAGAGATAACCCAGGACACAAAATTTAAAAGAACAATCATAAACATAATCAAAGAATTCAACAAATTTAAAGAACACACAAACAAATCAAAGAACTAAAAGAAGATAGGGATAAACTTCTGACTGAATCACAAAAGAGACAGAAATATTGAAGAAAACTCATGCTGAAATGAAAAAGGAAATGCAATACTCAATAAGTCAATTTGAAGCAACAGGAGAGTCTCACTGTTAGAATGAATGAAGTGGAAAATAGAATATCAAGACTGAATGATAAAGTTAAAAAACTGGACTGCTCAAGCAAAATTGTGAAAAAATTTAAAGGACACAGAATGGAATATGAGGGACACCATGAAAAGACCAAATTTATGCATCACAGCATAGACGAAGGAGAAGAATTTCAGGTTAATGATATTGAACAGATCTTCAACAGGATTTTAGAAGAGAATTTCCCAAAATTAAGGAAAGAGATACCCATACAAATACAAGAAGCAAATAGAACACCAAATAGACAAGACCAGAAAAGAAACTATCCATGGTATATCATAATAAAAACACAAAATGTACAGAACAAAGAGAGAATACTGCAAAAGAAAAACAACTCACATATAAACAAAAACCCATCAGAATTACAGTTGACTCAGCAACACAAACTATGAAATCCAGAAAAGCCTGGACCAAAGTATTCCCAGTTCTAAATGAATATAGATGCCAACCTAGGATACTTTACCAAGCAAAAATGTCTATTATAGGTGAAGGCAAAAGAAAAATCTTCCATGACATTAATATGCTGAAAGAATACATGCCCACAAAATCAACCCATCAGAGAATATTTGAAGCAATACAAAGAATGAAGAAAGGAACAACTATACCCAAGGGGCAACAGAAAGACACTAAACGAAGGTATAATTGTGGAATCACAAAATGTAGACCAAGAATGCAAACAGAAATCAAAATTATGGTAACCAATATACATCTTTCAATAATAACTTTACATATTAATGGACTTCATGCCCTAATCAAAAGACAAGGCTAGTTTAATAGATTAAGAAAATCCATCCTTTTGTTGTCTGCAAGAGACCCATTTCACCTTCAAGGACAGGCACTACTTTAAGGTGAAAGGATGGAAAAGAATATTCCAAGCAAACAGCACTAACAAACACGGTGGTTTCAATTCTAATATTTGACAAAGTAGACTTCAAACTAAAACTAATCAGAAGAGATAAAGAGGGCCACTTCATTCCAATCAAAGGAACAATTGACCAAGAAGATATAACAATCATGAGCATATATGCACCAAACTCTGGTGCACACAATTTCATTAAAACAATACTACAGGATTTAAGACACAGATTAACCCCAACTCAGTAATAGGGAATTTCAGTACCCCACTGCCTCCATTAGACAGGTCAACCAGATGAAGAATGAACAGAGAGATATCTGAATTAAGTGATATTATACATTAAATGAACCTAACAGGTATCTACCAAATATTCCACCCAAGCAACAAAGAATACACTTTCTTTTCAGCAGCCCATGGACCTTTCTCTAAAACTGACCACATACTGGGGCACAAAACAAACCTCAAAAAATACAAAAGAATTGAAATAATTCCATGCCTTCTGTTCTATTGTGGCCTATTGCATCAGACCACAATGCAATAAAGCTTACAAAACATCAATACCGAAAGAAGCCCTAGTAGCTACACAAACTCATGGAGATTAAACTCCTGAATAATGAATTTGCTGAATAATGAATGGATCAAAGAAGAAATTAGAAAGATATAAAAGTATTCCTGGAGCAAAACGAAAAGGATAAAATAACACAACAAAACCTCTGGGACACTTCAAATGCAGTCCTAAGAGGGAAGTTTATAGCTCTAAGTGCCTGCATTAAAAAAATCAGAAAGAGCACAAATAAATGATTTAACATTGCAACTCAAGACTCTGGAAAGGCAAGAACAAATTAAATCCAAATCCAACAGATGAGAGGAAATAATGAAAATCTGAGCACAAATTAATTAAATAGGAACAAAGAAAACAATACAAAGAATCAATGAATCTAAGAGTTGGTTCTTTGAAAAGGTACACAATATAGACAGACTCTTAGCCCATTTAACCAAAAGAAAGAAAGAGCAAATTCAAATCAACAAAATCAGAGATGAAAGGGGAAACACCACAACAGACACCAAAAGATCCAGGACATTGTAAGGGAATACTTTAAAAACCTATGCTCTATTAAATTTCAAAACCTAAAGGAGATTGGTGGCTATCTAAAATCAGGGTCCCCACCAAATCTAAACCAAGAAGAGATCAACAGTTTAAACAGACCCATAACATAAAAGAAAACTGAAGTAGTAATATAAAACCTACTAACTAAAAAATCTTGGGCCCGGATGAATTTACAGCAGAATTCTACCAGACATTTAAAGACAATCTATATCCAATACTACTTTAATTATTCAAAAAGATAGACATGGAAGGAGAACTTCCAAATTCCTCCTATGAGGCCAGCATCACTCTAATACCAAAACCAGGGAAAGACACAATCAGAAAAGGAAATTATATACCCATATCCATAATGAACACAGATGCAAAAGTTGTCAACAAAATACTTAGAAACCACATACAGATGCACATCAAAAAGATCATCCACCATGATCAAATAGGCTTTATTCCAGAGATGTAGGGATTGTTCAATATACATAAGTAAATAAACATCATAAATCATGTAAATGGACACAAAGATAAAAATCACATGGTCTTCTCAAAGGATGCAGCAAAGGCCTTTGATGAAATTCAGTACTTATTCAAGGTAAAAGGCCTAAAGGGAATATGCCAGACATGGTGGCACACACCTTTAATCCCAACACTCAGGAGGCAAAGGCTGGTGGATCTCTGTGAGTTCAAGTCCAGCCTGGTCTACATAGTGAGTTCCAGGTCAGCTGGGGCTACAGGGAGACCCTTGATAGATGATAGATAGATAGATAGATAGATAGATAGATAGATAGATAGATAGATAGATGATATAGATAGATATAGATAGATGATAGATGATAGATAGATAGATTATAGAGATGATAGATTATAGAGATGATAGATAGATAGATAGATAGATAGATAGATAGATAGATAGATAGATAGATGACAAATGGAAGCATTCCCATTAAAATCAGGAACCAGGTAAGGATTTTCAGTATCTCCACTCCTTTTTAATATAGTGCTTGGAAACTCTTGTTAGAGCAATAAGACAAGAGAAGGAAATTAAAAGAGTACTAATTGGAAAATAAGAGGTCAAATTATACCTTCTTGTAGGTGATATGGTACTACATGTTCTAGCTCATTTCTCCATTGCTGTCACAAAACACTATGACCAATGCCAGCATGGGGAGGAAAGGGTTTATTCAGCTTACATCTCCTGGCTCATAGTTCATCACTGAAAGAGCCTAAAGTAGAAACTCAGGATAGGAACCTGGAAGCAAGACCATGGAGGAACACTGTTTTACTGGCTTCTCCCCTGGTCCTTACTCAGCCTACTTTCTTAAACAGTACAGAATGGCATGCCCAAGGGTGGCACCACCTACAGTTTGCCACCTCCCACATCACTCAACAATCAAGAAAATGCCCCATAGGCCAGTTCAATGGAGGCAATTGCCCAGTTGAGACTCCCTCTCCCCAGCTATGTCAAGTTGACAACCAGGTGGCCAGTATACTATACCTAAGAAATCCCAAAAATTCCATAAGAAAACTTCTAGAACTGATTAACACTTTCAATAAAGTTAGAACATTAATCTACAAAAATTGGTAGCCTTTCTATAAACAAATAACAAGCAATCAGAGAAAGAGTACAGGGAAACTCTCCTATTCACAGTAGCCTCAAAAAACAAACCTGACCAAAGACAGCAATGATCTCTACAATGAAAATTTTAAATCTTTAAAGAAAGAGATTGAGGAAGACACCAAAAGATGGAAAGACCTCCCATGATCATGGATTAGAAGAATTTAATATTGTAAAAATGACCATCCTACCAAAAGTAATATATAGATTCCATGCAATTCCAATAAAAATCCTCAAGACATTCTTCACAGAATTAGAAAAAAAATTCTTAAATTCATATAGAAGCACAAAAGACACCAGATAGCCAAAGTAACCATGAGCACAAAGAGCAATGCTGGGGGGATTACCACACCAGATCTCAAAGTATACTACAGAGCTATAGACATAAAACAGTGTGGTACTGGCACAAAAAAATAGATCATTAAAGACCAAAACCAGAGTACATGCAATTTCAGCCACCTGATATTTGACAAAGGTGACCAGAACACACAGTGGAGGAAAGATCGCATCTTCAACAAATGGTGCTGGCAAAATTGGACCTCTACCTGCAGAAGAATGAAAATGGACCCTTTTCTTTCACCCTGCATAAAAGTCAACTGCAAATGGATCAAAGACCTCAATGTGAAACTTGAAACTCTGAAACTGCTAGAAGAAAAAATTAGCCATAAACCTACAAGACATACGTGTGGAAAAGACTTTCTAATTGGACATCAACTGCTCAGGAACTAAGGTCAAGATTCAATAAGTGGGACTTTATTAAACTGAAAAACTTCTGTACAGAAAAAAAAAAACAAGAAAGTGAAAAGGAAATAGCAACACATCTAACAGAGGTTTAATTCAGAATATATAGAGAATTCAAAAAACAATGAATCAAGAAAAAAATGACGGGTTAAAGATGTAAACTGAGAGTTTTCAAAAGAAGAAATACTGATGACTAAGAAACATCTTAAAAACGTTCAGCATTGTCAGTAATTAGGGAAATGCAAATTAAACCTTATAATTTCATCTTACTCTAGTCAGACTGGCTAAGATCAAGAGAATAAATAATATCAAATGCTGGTGAGGATGTGGAGAAAGGGGAATGCTCATTCACTGCTCGTGGGATTGCAAACTTGTGAAACCCCTATGGAAAGCAGTCTACAGAACTCTTAAAAACTAAAAATGAACCTAACATATGACCCAATTAATTATACCACTCCTTGGCATATACCCAAAGGACTCATCCTATTGCAGAGATATTTGTACAACCATGTTTCTTGCTTGCTACTCTTCCATGATAGCTAAGAGATGGAAGCAACCTAGTGTCCCTCAGCTGACAAGTGGATGATGAAAATGTGGTACATTTACACAATGAAGTTCTACTCCGTGATAAAGATGAAATAATGAAATTTGCAGATAAATTGATGGAACTAGAAACTGTTATACTAAATGAAGTAACACAGACTCAGTAAAACAAAAGATATATGTTCTCCCTCATTTGTAGATCCTAGCACAAAATCCTTATATGCGAGGATATATCCTGATGTAACTGCAGGAACCAGGAAAATAGAAGTGAATCAGGGATGTAAAGGGAAAGAAGAAACCAGAGAGAATACAGTAGGAGACAAGTATTACTAAGGGACATATGTGTAAAATGGGGGCAGTTAAATAGGAGGAGGAGGGGGGGGGAGAGGGAGAGGGAGAGGTATACAAAGAATTATGGAGATTAAAGGGATGAAGGAGCTCAAGACAGGTGGGACCATAGCAGACAGGAATTTTCAAGTGAGAAATGTGGGAAATGGAGACACTTTAAATGGGGAGGGTTGGGAGGGAGGATAAGGCATCGAGGGAATGAGACGATAAATAATGCCAAGTTAGTATATAAACCCAGAGGGAATTATACTAGTCCAAAAACCTACTGAAAAACTACACATACAATATCTCTACATGAGCACACGTGTATAGCTGAAGACTACATAACCAGACACAGTGCCAAACAGGAACCGTCCTTTGAGTTGTTGGCCAGGGTAATACAAGAGACTCCCAAAATTACGCAGGCTATTATCATAGCCCTTGATTGCCTCCCAGAACTTGAAGTTAAGACCCCATTGCTGAAGACCAAACTTACCCTGAGCACAGGATTTAGAGCAATGGAGCTGGAACTGATCTGGAAACCACCTCCCCTGAAGGCTAGTTCTCATAGCTTTGGAGTGCACTATACAAACTGGCAAGGGAGAACATGAATTGACAGGCCAACCCCAGCTTCCAGGTCTAAAAGCCATATCAATGACCAGAACAGCAAAGAACATTGGTGCAGTAGTGGCATTTTTATCTTAGGAGTAATCAACAGCTACCTAATTGGACTTAAAGGTCACTCAGTGTGAGGACACTTATGTGTGGTACTGTAAAACCCAGGCAAATACACACAGCTGGAGGGGTCATAGATCTTAGAGAAAACCCCAAGCCTGTCACGTCCCTAGACAAAAGTAATTTCCTACTATGTGCAAAATAGCTATCCTTAAATTTACAGACAATTATCCCAGTCACCACCCATCAAAGAAGCTTCTTTTTCAACAGACAAAGATTATTAGAGTTCCACAACTGGTCACACACAGAGATTTCATATGAATTACCCAAGTCTAAGTGGCACAGTTACAATGAAACCTCTACACCTAGGGCTCATGGAACATAGAACAAGGGATGAAAAGAACACTAATGCACCTTTCAATTCTCATCAATGAAGTCCCCTCACGCAACAGAGGGCCAGGAACACAAAAGGTCACAAATGGCCAAAATGTAGAGAAGAGTCTACAGAGGATGGGTCCTTGGACAGGACTCTTATATTAAAATTCAATCACTCAAGGATCAGGGACCATTGCAAATCAGGGGGCAGAAAGATTGTAAGAGCCAGGAAGGAGGCACATGGACATACAGAAATAGAATCCTACAGGCTCCTATGACTCTTCTCATACGAACCTACAACAATACTGTCAGCATACACAAGAGCCATGCAAACTCAAACAGACAAAAACCCAGGACAGAAGTGTCGAAGAATTATTGGCAGCTGATTACTGCTAGGTGAGAAAGAGCTGATCTTCTTAAAGGGAGGGACTGTGGATAGGCTGACTAGGTTTCAGTGGATGAACTTGTACTGAGGGATATCAAGGGACACCAACTTGACATGAGAGGCCTTAACACAAATGACAGAATGTATGAATTCCAGAGTGGGGGCTACAAGAGGGTACCAATGGGAAAGGGGTATAAAGATGATTAAGATGTTCTGTATGAAATACACAAAATTCAATAAAATTTTTTAAACAATTTAATTTTCAATTAGAGCATGTATATTCACTAAAATTATAAACAATCCCAAAGGCATTTTAAAATGTAGCTGATGACCCATTCATAACTCATTCAAGCAACCTACCACTATCCTAACATTGTGACTCATAGAATTAACCATTAAAAACTCAGTAAATGTACGAACTTTTTTGAATCCAAATAACAGCTAAGGATCCGAGGTTCTCCTGTGTGTCATGTAGGCTAGTGAGACTGCTCTAGCAGGACGATTTTCTAAAATTTTGCATTTTTCATTGATGTGATACCTAATTGTATTTTCCAAGACGCAAAAAGAATTTTCTTCACTCTCAAACATAACTTCATATTCAGATATAATAACACTCTCTAATGTGAGGATTTTAATATTGAGGATTAGAGAAAAGGAGTAATGGAAATTTGAAGAAATTTATGTAGAATAAGAAAAATAGTCAAATTTAGGCAATTTATAGTTTATGTATGGTACCTACTATTTGCTATAGCTCTTTTTGAATGAGTTATTATAGAGTAGATGTAGATTTTTCGCAATGAAATTTTTTAAAAAATAAATCTACAAACCTTAAAAAAGCACTTGAATTTTTAATTTTAACTTAATGCTTATTTATGTTTGTTTTGTTCATTTTGGTAAATTTATATTTATTTAGGATATTTCCTATTCTAAAAATTCATAGTAAAGGTTTTTCCCTCACATATATTTTCATCTGAGAATTAAATTACCCTATTTTTAAAAAATATTTTATTTATTTTAAATATGCATGAGTGTTTTACCTGCATGTGTGTAAGGGTATCTGTGTCATGCAATGCCCTTATAAATCAGAGGAGAGCATTGGATCCCCTGGAACTGTTGTTACAGCCATGTGTGGGCTGGGAACTGAACTGGAGTCCTCTACAAGAGCAGCCAGTATTCTTAACTACTGAACCATCTCTCCAGCTTGTAATTATCCTTTTAAAAATATAGCTACCACTTTATTGTGAAAGTAAAGTTAAAATATATTCCTCTAGACATTCAGGTAAAAAGATTTAATCTGGAGTCTGGGGCTGTGTTAATATGTCATTACTTCTGTAGCACACTGTCCCAAGGCACGGCCTTTCTGGCCCTTGCAGTTGCATTCCTCTTTTACAGGTTCCCCTTAAAGCACTGCCTAAATAGATCACAGAAGTTTACATCTAAGGCTTTTCAAAATGTAAGGTATTAAAGAAGTCAAGGAGAAAGAAAACGAAAACTCTTCCAAGAAGGAAGATGTGAGTCAAATCCCAGGGGGAGATAAAGTGAAATCAAAGCATAGAAATAGCCACTGGATTCAGTCATGTGAAAGTCATTAGTGACCTTGACAGAGAGGTGAAGTGTTGGAGAGGAAATTCAGAATGAGTGTGCTGTGGGGAAAATTAGAGAGCAAAGACAATGACTAATAGATGAGAACTTTTGTTATTAAGAGAAACAGGCTCAGTGGGTAAAGGTGGTTGCCACCAAGCTTGATGACTGGAGTTCAATCCCCAGAACCCACATGGTGGAAGGAGAAAATTAACTCCTGAAAGTTGACTTGTACACACACACTTTTGTGTGCACACATGTGCACAACCACACATAAACAAATGAATGAATAAATAATATATTTTTAAAGATGAAGTAAAAAATGAGGAAGAGGATGAGAGTTTGCTTCCCTATAAATTTTTTAAATGGACCTTCGTTATAAGCTAAAGAAAAAAATCTTCAGAAAATTAGAAACTAATAATACAAGGAATGGAGCACTAAGAGCATCAAAATGTTTTAAACTGTAAGAGAGAATGGGACTCAAAGTGCAAGTACTGCCTTAGACAGGAGTAAGAACTCAACATCCAGGTTGGTAGGAAGGAAGGGACGTAGAGGACAGACAAGGCAAGTGAAGAGCTTTAGCAATGGTAAGACAGAGATACTGACAGTGCGTTTTCCCAATGAAGCAACATCATCCATGGGAAAAGATATAAGCACTTTGAGGAAAAGAAAAACGTTCCATTTCAGGGCTTGCAAAATGCCTTAGCAGGTGAAGCTACTTGTTGCCCAGCCTGAATTCCATTCCCAGGACACAAATGGTAGAAGGAGAAAATTGACCAGCCCCACCCTCCCCCATCCTATACATGGGGACACACACACACACACACACACACACACACACACACACACAAATAGATAAATATAAAAATAAATTCATTGTAAATGGTAAGCTAGGGAAATGGGATGGTAGACTGACAACCAGTGAGGTTTTGATCGAATATAGCATTCATGAAGATGTTAGAAAATGAAAATGTATTTGCTTGTTTGTTTTGGTTTTCGAGACAAGGTTTCACTTTATGGCTCAGGCTGGCCTGTAACTATGTAGACCCGTCTGGCCTCAAACTCATGGAAACTCTCCTACATCACACTCCCAGATCTAGGATTAGAGGTGTAAGTCACCATGCCTAGCCAGAAGGTTTTGAATTTCCTTTAAATTCATGAAGTTCTCCTAAATACCAGGCAGCAGCCATACTCTGTCACCATGAAAATATGTTAGAGTTCATCATAAATTACTCAAATTATACAGAAAGGTTGAAAGATATTAAGGCAAGGATTGAACTAGCTTTGAGAAATGCCTCCAAACCCAGCTGTTTCATCAGTCCACTTGCATTTATTTGTTTGCTAGCAGCACTACCGTGAATAAGGTACTCAGGATCCTTTCATAACATGTTGTGGAGCTGGACAGACAAATAAATAACTTGTTAGTGTCATGTACTAGATATGAAGGAAGGAAAATCAGATAATGGGATGCTGAGTAATTTACGGTCATATTTGGATCACTAGGGAAGGTCTCTCTATAAAGGAGTTGAGATGAAAAGTTGTGGGTTCCCTGACAAGGTTGATCTAAATAGTGTTTTCTTAATGAAGGTCTCAGACAGATTTGAGCCCACCAGACAGCACTATTTTGTTAGTAACACATCAGTTATAGATAGTTACTAGAGAAGAGTTCTACACACATGACAACGTTATAAGTTTTCCACTTCCATTACTTCGATAATTTATCTAAAGAATGAAGTTCTGCTGGTAATCTCTCAGCAATCCTTTCTGATGCCTTGCACCAAATGACAGCGTTGCTATTATCCAATTTCTTCCTAAGCCCATTAGGTAAGAATTGGAGCATCTTACAATTAGAAAAAAAGCTGTGTAAGTCATCTAGATTAACATAAAATGAAGATGTGTATTACATTCCTTCCTTGGGAACACACCCTGTAATGGGCATCTCTTTTGTTATCAAGATCTATCTATCCATCCCTTATTTTTAATTTTTTATCACAATTTGGGAGGGGATGTGTACCATAGCCTCAACCATGGAAGTCAGAGGACAGCTTGTTTGAGGCGGTTCTCTACTTCTAACACACAGGTCCTGGGGGTTGAACTCAGGTTGTGAGGTGTGGCAGCAAGTGCCTATATTTTTTGAGCTGTCTTGCTGGACCATACATGGCTTTTTATGATCAGGCTTTTTGTATCTTCTATCCAGTTCTTCCCACAGCAATCATAAACAATAGTTTTATTCCCAGTCGTCTTACATAATATTTTAAATTTTTGAAGAATTGTTAGTATTCTCCCTGAATTTCCATTTTTCCCTTAACCATTTATTTCCCTTAGGACATAGCTTCCAGACCCCTGACCACACTGATCACTCTAATCTTTGTGAACGCTCCCCTCTGAAAACAGTTTCTAGGGTAGCACAGGCAATGCGTTTATAGCACAGATACTGGGGACGGTGGGGTACCCCTTGGGCAGATGATTACGTGCTTATTACTGCAGGACAACATGGCATGCACTCTTTTGGCAATGGGATCCATTGTTGTTGTACAGTTAATTTTTCCCCCTGTTGGACCACAACAACAAACCAGTGCTAGCTGTTAAGCACATAAGCCACATCCTGCACTTGTGCAATGACTTCCTTTGTTAACTTAAATGTAAGAATTTACATCTATCCCTGTAAAGACTGTATCTTATTGGTTTTGGTTTCTAAGACATCTCCAGTGGATCACTATAAATGTTTAAAAATGAGCAATGCCCTTGAACAAACCAGATCTGTTCTTCCCTTACCTAATTTTAATAATATACCAACTACTCTTAACAATCCTATGGTGACCAAACTTCCGGGTCACCTACAACTTTCTTTTCCTTCCTCTGAATTCAAACAGTCATCAATTTCTAGTGCCAAAATCCCTGCTAGATACAACTTTTACATTAATTAAAATCACCTTGTTAGTACTTCCTACTTTATGCTTCTAAAATCACATAGTCCAATGTACAAAGAACGTGCTGTAATATCATTTCAATTCCTCTTACCAATAGTATTAGATTACACCTACATAACTGCCTAAATAATCCATCCATGAATAATTTTCCTGTCCAACAAATCCTACTGTTTCCAACCTCCCTGCATGCTTTTTTGTTCTTTGTATACTTGCCACTATCTCTCTTGCCTTTTCATATATTTGATTCATTTTATTGCAATAACTCACTCATACCTCTTTAAACTTATTGTGGTATACTCTGAAGTAAATGTGTGCATTTCCTCTTTCAAAGAGGTATGAGGTAACCATCCAGTGTTCACTGATGTCTTTAGATTGTAACATTTAGGTTCATCTATAGTGGTCTTTCTTTGTATAAGTAGGAGAAAAAAAGAGATAGAACTTGAGAAAATAAAAACACCAACTAATTTATTAATGGAAATACTAATAGCCAGCATTTCAACAGAATATATTATGTGCCAAGCAATGTGGCAGGCAGTCTTGAACAGTAACCAGTGTGTAGATCCATCGTAACCCTGGTTTTATAGAAAAAGGAACATGAGGTCCAAGTTATGATTTATAGTGAAATAATACAGCTTCACTCTAATGTCTATAGCTTTAACTTCTATTCTGCATTGTTTAATGTGCTAGTGCTCTGAAGATAAAAAGATGCTTGGCAAATAAGAGCCATTATTACGTACTAACTAATTGTTCAGGCCCAGAAGATCGTGGGATAGAATGTCTGCCATGAACAGCACTAGAGATGCAGCAGGTAATTAATAAATGTATATGTGTGCTGACAATTCTACTACTTTTCAATTTTTAAATCTATTTGCTTTCTTAACAATTTACAGCCATTTTTCAAATACTTCTATAATCAGAGAGACTTTTTTAAAAATAAGGCATGGGACATTGAGTTTAATAAGGTTAAAACCATGATTGGATTATAAACATCCATTCAGACCAAATTCAAAGTGAGGAGCTGCACCCATGAGGTTTAGCTGCAGGAATCCTATCTATAAAAGACTCAGTAGGACCAGGAGGATTCCTCTGTACAGATTAGCCTTGGGCCCAGGGACCTGAGGCAGCAGGTGGTTAGTACTGTACCAATAGCCTGTTTCACACTCACAGGTCTCTAACCACAAGTCTGAAGCACTGTTACTAACAGCAATCCTATTTTCTCCTAATATTTAACTGAACTTTCAAAATCAAGTTTTTTTTATAAATTCCAAAAGGGAATATATCTGATTGAAACTAAGAGATACTTAAGCACCTTTAGATTTGAATACCTTAGGGTCACATTCCTGTATGCTTTAATGCTTACAAAGCAATGGATTCCAGTCCCTGAATTAAACCTAAAATCAAAGGCTAAAAGTTGGATTTGGTGAACAGAATACTTCAAAAAACAGTGTTGGTTATAACAGAAACCTTAAGTACACAATTGTGATGGAACAACAACCTACTAGAGCTGGTCACTGGCTAGACTGCCTCTGTTGACAATGCACAAGCAAGGAGTTCACAGGCCTTCCTTGTCC
The DNA here is from genome assembly GCF_000622305.1 of Nannospalax galili. NCBI lineage: Eukaryota > Metazoa > Chordata > Mammalia > Rodentia > Spalacidae > Nannospalax > Nannospalax galili. The sequence goes on along the minus strand of NW_008332654.1, from coordinate 1,988,474 downwards.
CCTTCACACACGCACCAGCTGTCTTTCCCCCTGGAGGTGAGCGGTTCTCAAGCTCTTTCTATTAGCTCTTTCTCTCTCATGTGCTCTCTCTCGCGCTCTCTCTCTCTCTCTCTCCGTCTGTCTCTGTATGTGTGTGCATATTTAGAATATGCTAGACCTATTTTAGAAAATTTCAAGTATGTAATACCATTTGCATTACGGCACATTAGATCTCTAGAAATTGCTTCTATCACGTAGCTGAATTTATACCCTTTGATTATTCCCCACCATCTCCTTCGTCCCCTAAACCCATGTAACTATCACTCTACATCTGTGTCTATAAGCAAACATTTTAGATTCCCTATAAAGTGATATTAAGCAGTATTGCATTTGGGGAAAGGAGCATTTTTTGTTTGTTTCTTAATTTTTTTATTTGTTTGAAATAGAGTCACTTGTATCCCAAGTTGGCCTAGAACTGGCTGTCTTGTAGAGAATGACCTTGAACTCTTGACCCTCCTGCCTGCACTTCCCCCAAGTGCTGGGATTGCAGGCTTGTATCACTATGTCTAGTTTATTGTATGTAGCATGTCTTTTGATGTCCATTCATTTCACTTAGCATAGAATCCACAAGGTTCATCTACACTGTCACAAGTGGTAGGATTTCCTTCATGTCCAAGGTTGAATAAATTCCATTGTGGATATCCAAACTAGCCTTCTCTTTGTTCATTTAGTAATGCAAGTTTTGTTTTTCTCTGTATTTTAGATGTTGTGAATAATGGCACAATGCATGGAAGGCAGGTGACTCTCTCAACACTGCCACCATTCCCTTTGGCTATGGGCCCAGAAATGGGCCTCCTGAATCACAAGCTAGATCAAGCTTTAATGTATGAGGAACCTCCACAGTGTTTTAAGAAATAACTGTACACAGGGCTGGAGAAATACCTGGACAGTTAAAAGAACTTGCTGCTCTTGGAGAAGACCTGAGTTTGGTTCCTAACATCCAATGGTGCTTAACAGCCAACCATAGCTCCAGTTCCAAAGCATCTGATACCCTCTTCAGACCAGCAGGAACATTTTACGCATGTGGTGTACTTAAATACTTGCAGACAAAACACTCATACACATAAACTAAGAATAAATTAATTAAAAATAACTAAAAAGTTACAATCCCACTATGTACAAAGATTCCTCTTTTCTCAAATCTTCACCAACATTTATTTGCTGCCTTTCACTTTCCTAGTCATTCTGTACATATGTAAAATGACCTCATTTTGGCTTTTATATGCATCTCCTTGATGATTAATGATGTTGAGCACCTTTTATATAGTGATTGTTGTAGTTAGCTTCAGCTGTCTACTTGACACAAACCTAGGAAGAGGGAACCTAAACTACAGAATTTCCTTGATCAGACTCACCTGTGACAATGTCTATGAGGCATTTTCTTAGCTGTTAATTAATGCAGGAGGGTCCAGCCCACTGTGGGCAGTGCCATTCCCTAGGCAGGTGGACCAGTGCTGCATAAGAAAGCTGAGTAAGCCCGAGGAAGCAAGCCAGTAAGCATGTTCTTCCATGGGCTCTCCTTCAGTTTCTGTTCCAGGCACCTACCCTGAGTTCTTGCCTTAGCTTCCCTTGATGATGAAGGGTTGCAACCTGAAAGATGAAATAAACCTTTCCTCCTCAAGCTGTTTTTGGTCACGGTGTTTATCATAGCAACAAAAAGAAAACTAGGACCTGTGAAGTCGTGTGCATGTCTTCTTTTGAGAAATGTGTTTATGGGGCCATGGAGGCAAAGCCAGAGTGGATTGCCCATTCTGGTAAGGGCATTTTACAGAGTGGGGAGCAAAGAGAGGCTGTGGCGATGGAAGAAGACCTAAAGGTGTAATCATCTTAAGTTTAAAAGATAACTACAGAGAAACTAAATATGTCCATGTGATTGCATTTGGAAGCTGAAGAAAGATACCTAAGAAAAAAGATAAACTAAAAGTGGTTATTTATTGAAGTCAATATTTGGACCGAAAGTGACACAAAAGATACTTTTACTGTAAGATTTTTAAAAAGGATTTTTCTTAAAACAGCATGTAGTGTTATCTTAATGGAAATAAATTCAAGCAGGAAGAAAATCAGCTTGTGGTCTAGTCAGATCTTAAACTCCTCTGCACAGAAAGAAACTCATCTGTCCTATTAGAAAAGTATAAGAAAGCCATTTCATAGCTATAACTGTACTTTCTGAAGTCACTACTAACATGATAACTTATGAAAACTACCCCATTTCTTAGAAAGAGATAGCTAGAGATTACACTTTTAAATAATTTCATAAAGATAAAAGAAGGTAGGGTGAAGATGAGGAAACGGATTTCTTTCTGTAGCTCTCAGTGAATTGCAGCGACTGAATTGCTTATAGGTTGTTTCAGTGTTGATTACTGTGAAGTCAACACAAAGGAAACTACATGGCTTGTCTTCTCACAACCTCAAGATTTTTAGCAGCTGGAGTTTAAAACTGTCAGGCAGAAATGTTTAATATAAGCATCTGGGATCCATCCTGTCCATTATTGCTCTTTAAGAAGGGTATTCTTTATTTAAAATATTAACCTTATTTTGACGATCACTTCAGAAATAATAAAACTGTTCTCTTCTCCTTCCCATTCCCTGCCAGCACTCCATTTGAAAGTTCCAGCAGTCTCTAGGAAATGGAAAAGGAACTCCCATCCTACATGCTAAGTGTCTTCATTCCATATGCAAAGGCTTTCTTAGAGACAGTTCCCAGAGGGGAGCAGCCTCTCCTGGATCCTCAAAGCCTACTTCCAGATGTGAGCCCCAAGGTAGACAGACCAGCAGATCCAGGCTTCCAACCTCTTTCCAGATGACAGCCTCCAGGAAGATGACCATGGCAAGGACCTAATCCTGAATCCAGATGTGAGCCAAAGAGCACAGTTGAGTAAATTGCAACATCTTTCCCTACCATGTGTAATACCCTAAGCCAGAAAGCCCTACTCATGCCTCTCCAGCAGCACTCCCAAAACCAAAGTGCCATTGTTCTATCACTCACAGCTTTTATCTATTTTGCACCCACAATCCAGAATGACACAGGGCTCCTCACCTGGGTCAAGCAACTTATCTCTGGGCACACTTTTTGGATTCGATTATTCTGAAGGTCTAGTGTCCTCAGGCCAGGCAGTTTTTCTAGTGCTGAGGGCATCTTTGTTATCTTTTTCCCATTTAAAGTAATGATCTTGGTGTTAATACCTCCCTTCAGTGCTGTTATCAACAGTCTCTCAGCCATGATATTGAAGAGGTAACCATTATGGAGCAGAGTTCTTTATTATACATCTTTGGAACCTCTAATTGCAGAATTGTTGTGTCACAAAAGCAAAAATATTCTCCATTATGATGAAGCTGGGAGGCATTAGATGGTTTTCTATGTAAAAGGCAGAGAGGGGAAATAGCCAGTACAGGTTGGGGTGGGAAGGACACAAGACAGGGTTTGGCTCTCTCATGCCCGACAAATGGAAGTTATCAAGCATTCAGAGCACATCGGGATGTGGAGCCAGCTTTGGAGGTCTCCTATGAGTTAAGATGAGGAACAATGAGCATCAGAAAAAAATAATATTCTCGAGTGAACTGACACATATCCGAACACTAAAAATCTAAGAGTTCATAACAGAATTAAAAAGAGGAAGAAGAAACTCATTAATCACAGTTGGAATAGGTAGGACATCATCTCCGTGTAAGAACTAACAAAGGGAAAAAAGAATTAAGCACTTATGCTTTTCCAGTAAATTTCAGTAAATTCAAACAGCTCATAGTTTTCATTCATAGAGAAATTGAAGCCAGTAAATAAGGAGAAAATGGCCTTAGGAAATTCACCATTTCGAATGAAGTTCTAATGAAATTAAGGATCTATGCAAAAAACATAATTGACTGCTAGGTTGAGAGGGATAAACCTAATAACCCAGTAATTAATTTAACCATTTAAAGTTTAAAGCATTATGTGTCCTAATCTTCTGATGAGATGCAGCACAAAGTACACAGAACCACCTACACGTGCTCATGCCTAAAAACTAAACTAATCTAATCATGACTTTGAGGTCTAACATTTACAGGAAATGTGAGGACCAGAGAATAAGGAGAAGTTAGAAGTTACTCTCAGGGAAGCACCCAGCAAAATTTTAAGCACAGAAAATTCTATAGGGAAAACATGACTAAGTTTCACCAATGGCATTAATAAGAGGAAAACTTATGAAAATGAAAGTTAAATAATGGCCAAATGCAATGTATACCCCAGAACCAAATCTTAATTTCAATAAAATAGGTATCAATCAGAGAAATGTTAGAATGGCTGCATATATGATAGTAATTCTTGTTGTACCTACTGTTGCATATACTAATGGCATGGTGTTAACAGAAGAACTTGTTTTATATGTATCCAATATTTAGAAATGTATATTTCAGGTGAGCTAAGATGATGTTTTGGATTTTCTTTAAAATAATCTGTAGATGGGGAAACGGATGAAGAAACAAGATTGACAAGATGTTGATAATTACTGATGTTGAGTCGAGTAACAGGCACACTGGTTCATTGTACTAATTTTGCTATTTGAAGCTATGCACAAAATGACAGGAGGCAGAACCTGTACTCAGTGATATTTGATCATCAGAATCCCATCTGTACCTAGATATGAGGCACTCTGGAGGCATTTGGGTTAGATACACATGTTCCATATTTAGATTCATTTCCAAATATTCAAAGATTATGTTATATTTTGCCCTGAATATTTGCTGAACACAGGTCAGTACTTCCTTTTGAATTCATTAATCACTTTATTCATTTTCAAATTGATAGAACATCTATTTGCTAAACCCTGTTGCAGAAAATGGGGATAAAGAAGTGAATGAAGAAGTCAAAGTGTCAAAATGGGCAGCAGGCCCCAATCTTAGCTGATTACTGCTGGGTAAGGAAGAGCTGATCTTCTTAAAGGGAGAGACTCTTGATAGGCTGACTAGACCTCAGTAGATGAACGTGCACTGAGGGACATCTGGGGACACTAACTTGACTCGATAGGCCTTGATACAAGTAACAAAATGCATGAATTCCAGTGGCTGGAGGGTATAGGAGGGTGCCAGTGGGGAAGGGGGTATAAAGATGATTAAGATGTTCTGTATGAAATACACAAAAAATCAATAAAAATTACAAAAACATTACAATCTAGCAGTAGAAGAAAATGATCAAGATAAGTAAATCTAGTATAGATGGGGACAGTTGCTGTGGGGAAAAAAGAAAAGCAGCAACAGGAAATAAGTATAGGGAGTGAGTTTACAATTTTAAATATGGACAATAGGGGAAGGCATCATTGAAAGGTGTTATTGAGGACAGACCTTTTCTAACAAGAGTTAAAGCAGGTACCAAAGTTCTAAAACAGGAAGAGTAAATTTAAAACAGTATAATGAGCATCAATAACATCATAAGATGCTGATTACTAATGATTTCTAGTTGCTAGAACAACAGATACAGACAATTCTCAGCTACCAGCCAGTATTCCTTTGTCTCTTTCCACCTTAGTTTCACAAGAAAAAAAAAAGTTTTAAACGCTAAGCAAAATGTTCATAAGTATTTATTTTTTAAAAATCATACTCTGGTTTCTTTGGCAATCATGTAAATCTTACCTTCTCTAAAAGAAAATAGGCTGAGGAGACATAAAGACCAGAGTTTGGATCCCCAGAACCCAGTAAATGCAGTGTGGGCTTGGGGGCTTGCCTGCAATTTCAGCACTGGGAAGGCAGTGACAGGGGATCCCCAGAAAAAACTGATTAGCCAGATTAGCCACACAGACCCTGGCTCAGCGATTAAGATAAAGAGCTAATTAAGGAAGATTCTCAACACCAGCCTCAGACTTTTACACACACACACACACACACACACACACACACACACACACACACACATGTATGTATGGCCAGCACCGTATTATATGGCCAGTACCCTGATGTTACTCATGCTCACAATTAGTTAACACATGGAATGGGAAAAAAAGGCCAATGTAATCTAATCCTACTTTTTATCTGCCAAACTGAGACAATGTTAAAACATTGATTCTGTTCACCTTACTTCCAGCATGCAATCTATAGTATAAACATACAACCTACTTCAGTCATCTACTGCTGGGAAACCACTGCAGAAATGCTTAATGTTTTATTCACAAGTCTTAAATTGGGCCAAGCTTATATTTGTGCCCCTTCATGACCCCTGTGGCACAAAGTCTGGACCAGTAGAAATCATCTAAAGGCTCATTTCCCCACATCTTGTGGGAGATGCTAAGTGTTGGTTGGGATCATCGGGTAGTCAGGTTATGCATGAGCCTTCTCCCCATCCTGATGGCTTAGCTCTAAGGGTGAACATCTCAAAACAGAAAGTGGGGTGGGAGCTGCGTCACCTCCACGACCGAGCTCCGGAAGTGGTGCCATAACATGTCTACCACAAGGTTTTCACTAGGAAGAAGCAAGTCACTGAGGTCTGCCCATATTTCAAGATGACAAACTAAAGGCTAATTCTTAATGGAAAGAGACCCAGAAAACTGTGGACATGTTTTAAAACCTACCACAACCCAGCCTGCGGTCTTGAGCTATTTATATTCCTCTAATATACAAAATACAGAAACTCTCTTCCAAAAGCCCCTCTTCCCAAAAAGTTTCATCTATTAGAGAATCAGGTCTAAAGATGTTTTCCTTGGGTCCAAAGGTGGACACAGCTCCTGAGAGCTCGCTTCACGAGTCCAGCTCCAGCACAGCTAGCTCATCTCAATCTGAAGGTCTATGAATTAAGAAGACCAGCTATCTGCTACCATATGCCCAGAATCAATAATAGGTGAAACTTAGAGCAAGCAAGGCTGTTCCTCAAAAAGAAAAAAGAAAAGGAAAAGGGGGGGGGTGAAGGAGGAAGGAGGGAAGAGGGGGAGCTGTTGGCTGTTTCAATATTTATTATTTTTATTTTATGTATATGAGTGTATTGCCTGCATGTACAGTAAGTCCTGCACCCATGTCCTGCAATGCCCGTGGAGGTCAGAGGAGGGCATTAGATTCTCTTGGAACTGGAGTTACAAAATGTTAGCCACCATGTGAGTTCTGGGAATCAAACCCAGGTCCTCTGCTGAGTCATCTCTCCAGGCCCAACTCAGTAATTCTTAAATCCAGCAATGCACATCAGTTCTACGGGTTCAGTACTACTGGCTTGGATTAGCTTTTGGTTACCTTCTTTGGCTTCTTAATTCCACTCTCGGAATTTATTTGTTCATACAGTATAGCCTGTGTTTGTCAAGTACTGATTCCTGTTCATAGAAATTCGAAAGCCCAAAGGATTCTCTTCATTTTTTTTCTTTTTCAGTAGAAGCTTTATTGAAACACCGTGCATATACAGTACAATCACTCATATAAAACATACAATGGCAGCAGAGAATGGAGCTCAAATGGTAGAGAGCCTTCCTAACATGTATAAGGCTCAGGGTTCAATTCCCAGCACTGCAAAATATAAAAAGATATAATTTAGTGGTTTTCACCAAGTTATACAATAATCACAATTTTAGAGTGGTTTCCCAACAGAAAAAGCAAGTATTTAGCAATCACTCTCCATTCTTCTCATCATTCTTCTCACTCAAGTCCTAAGCAACCATTAAGCCTCTTACCTATTTTATCTTCACCTATTCTGAACATTGTGTATAGATGGAATATGTGGTCTTTTGTGACTGACTTCTTAGAATAATGTTTCAAGTTTCATCCATGCTTTAGCAAACATCAGTACCTCAATTATTCTTATTGCCAAAAAATATTACACTATATTTATATGCTTCCTTTTACCCATCTAGTCATCTGCTAAGGGACATCTGGGCAGTTTCCACTTTTGGGCTCTTAGCAATAACATTAATACAAGCATTCTTACAGAAGTGTAGGCACTCTCATTTCACCATGGTACAAGCTTAAGGGGGAATTGTCATGCCCTATTCTATCAGTATGTACAACCTTTAGTGTCACTGCCAAATTGTATCCCACAACGACATATCATTTTTACATTCCTACTAACAGTAAACAAAGGTTTATGTTTCATTTTGCACTGTTTCTTTCGATCCAAACTGATACAAAGCCTTTAAAATTTTCAGTAAGTCTCTTTCAAAGTTTACATTTCACTCCATCAGGCAGATCCACATCTACAATTTCCTCTGGGATGGCCCCCCACTATCTTAAAACTTTTTAAATTATATTTATTTAGTTAGTGAGGGATGGGGCCATGTCACAGCAAATCTGTGGAAGTCAAGAGGACAATATGCAGGAGTCAGTTCTCTCCTTTTCTATGTCAGACCTAGGGATTGAACTCATGTAATTGGGCTTGACAGTAAGTGCCTTTACTTGCTAAGCCAATTCCTTGGTCCTCCATCTTGGATTTCTATGTGAAAATACAGTGGGACTTTAGGCATCTGTCATTCATTGGCAGCTTTAATTTTCCCATGTTTTAAGCAAAACCTATGCCATGTTTTTAGCCTCATCTGCACACTCCTCAACAGTTTCCAGATTTGCTCTGTCTAGAAGACATTTCTTAATTTCAGCATCACTTACTGTCAGAGAATCTGAGAAGGAGAAAGTTTATTGTTCAAAACCCTCAAGAGCCGTGGCTCTTTTGTATTTAACATTTCTCTTTCTCGCTTACCTCTCTAGTCTTTCCTGTTGGCATTTCCGGTACTCTGTCTAGAAAGCTCCTTAGCGTGATCATCCAGTTGATGACATACACTTTTTCACTTCCCACTGTGGAGGTTGCCAGCATTCCAGACTCTGCTATGTACCAGAAGTTACCTTTCTTCTAGTTTCTGGTATTTTCACCACCTTTAGACCTTTACTGATAGCTTCCTGGAGTGATACAAGTGTCCTGTTAGTGGCCTCTGCAACTTATACTCAAGGCCCACACCCCAAACATCTACTACATCACTTAAGTATTTTTGCTATAACAGCAAATTCTGTTTTATTTGAATCAGAAAATGAAATAATTATGCAAAATATGGGATTTATTGTGTGAATTTGAACTATATAATTACAAAGCTACATATGGCTTTTGCTTTTGTGCCTAATGCTGTGCCTGTCCAGAAAAGCTGAAGGGGATCTGACAGTGGGAGGAAATGCAGGCTCAGTATGAATTCATTCCAATGAGTAAGCCAGCAAACAGATGAGTGTGTGTGTGTGTGTGTGTGTGTTAACAAGTGATATCTTATTAGCCAGGGTTCTCTAGAGGAACAGAACCAGTAGGATGTATATGCACTACAAAAGGTAATTTAGATGGACTTACACAATAGGGGTTAGGTCCACAAAGGCTGTCAGCACCCTGGAGAGACTGAGAACCAGGAGCTGCTCCGTTCATGAAAGTGGGCACCTTGGCTGTTCCAATGTAGCAGTGAAAGCCTAGAAGCTTCCTGGAGAGCTGCTGGTATAGAGTCCACATTGGAAGGTCAAAGAACCTGGATTCTAATGTCAGTGAAATGGCAGCAGCAGCAACAGAAACACTCAGAACACAGGAGTAAAGGCAGACAGGCACTGCTTTTTCCCAGGACCTCCTAAAATACATGCCCACTCTAGCAAGGTGACATGCACTGTGAGAGCAGACCTTGCCCCATCATTGATCCTCTCTAGAAACACCCTCATAGGCACACCCCCAGAAGGGAACATCTAAGGTGGCTCTAAATCTGGTCAAGTTAACATTCAAGGTGACCCACAACCCAAACAGTGCTGCACCAACTGCACTGCCTTCCAAGCTGTAACTTAGGACTTCCAAATTTTACCTCTAATCTGTCCTGTGGCCAGGACTGGCCTGACATTACATAGGAAAGAGGATTTGAGATAAAGTCCCAGCTGAGCTGATGCAGTACATATCCACCACGAATCATACTCCAATCTGTCTGCTTCTCTTTCCACTGCTAGTATCATTCACAGAAAGTTGTCTTCTTACCTGGACTGCTTTATGCTTCAAATACACACTTCCCCACTGAATTGTCACTGACATCAATCATGTCTTCTTCTTTCTTTCTTTTTCTTATGTTGTGCTGAGGACTGAACTCAGAGCCTCACATGTGCTCTGAGAGCCTCACTCAACCACTGAGCTACAGCCATCTCTAGTAACAACCATCTTTCTATGATAAATCTGTATCTCTCCCTTAAAATATTTCAAGACCCCTCACTGATTGCAAATTAAAATATCCCAACTGGAGGGCAGAAAACTCGTCAGTCTAGACCCAGGCAAGTCACATGCTGCTTCCTTTTCCGGCCTGTACACTCTCCTTAGGAGACCACTTGCAACAGCACCAACAGCATCAGGTACACTCAACCTCTCTGCTCATGCTGTTCATTTTGCTCACGTAACTTGTGTCCTAAGCAGAACAGTTTCCATAGCTATATTTAAAAGAGGACTTTAAACTCCATTTAGCAGTTTATACCTTCTCTCTTTTTTTGGGGGGGGGTCTTTTTGAAACAGGGTCTCCCTTTAGCTCCAGCTGGCCTAGAACTCACTATGTAGACCAGGCTGGACTTGATCTCACAGAAATCCACCTGTCTGTGCCTCCTGAGTGTTGGGAGTCTATATTCTTTTTTTTTTTTCCTGCCTTTTTTTGAGACAGGGTCTCCCTGTAGTCCCAGCTGACCTGAACTCACTATGTAGACCAGGCTGGCTTTGAACTCAC
>NW_008332654.1:1930765-1977613 GCF_000622305.1 Nannospalax galili | reverse complement strand
AGACCAGGTTGGCCTTGAACTCAGAGATCCGCCTGCCTCTGCCTCCAAAGTGCTTGGACTACAGGCGTGCGCCACCACACTTTTTTTTTGCTCTCTTCAATATTTCTTCCTTGCTAGTCTATACTAAGCCACATTTGGATAGCAATGTGTAATAGTGTGCTTGGCACAAAGCAGGCACTCAATTGATGTTTATTAAGCTGAATTGCCAATCTAGGCTTAGGTATTATCTGAAAGAGCCTCATCAGTGACAAAGTGATGCAATTACAGGAAAAGAGAAAACTGAGGTTCCCAAAAGTTGGAAGCAACAAGAGACTACTCGGGCACTGCTCAAGATGCACAGTTCTGCGTACCCTGCATCTGTGTGTTCCCTCGCCACAGATCTAACCAACGGCAACCACAAGTACCCAGGAAGAATCCGTGTATAAAAAACTGAATACTTTATGTGGGCCTTATTCCCTAAACAATGTAGTATAACAACAATTTACATAGCATTTACACTGTATCAAGTGTTGTAAAGAATCTACGGATGACTCAGAAGTATATGGGTGGAGGTCCATAGGTTATATGCAAATATTGGATTATTTTATGTAAAATAAAATTTTATATTGGATTATTAAATAATATTGGATTATTTTATGTAAAATAGGGTCCTGGAATCAACTCCTTATGTATACTGCAAGTCAGTAATACACAAATAAGACAGTTATTGCTCTCAAAATCTTTACGTCTACATGGAAATCAGAATGCAAACAACTCAACTTTTCATCGTGCAGTTACCAAACACCATTAAATACCAGACTAGGGCAACAGGAACACTAAAGAGAACAAGATGGATTACTCTCTTGGAGTATTATGTTTCCTTGTCATGAAGCAAATACAGCAATGCAACAAAAATGCTAATTTATGTTACGTATACAAAGAGGCAAAGGGACTGATTGGTAAACTCAAGGAATATTTCCCACTGTTGACGGCTGAGTCCCAGGATAATAAAGAATCAAGCAACTGAAAAAGCTTGAAGGGGAAAGTATCTAAGTAAAAGGAACAAGAAGATTCAGAATCATGAACTATAGTGATCACAATTACTGCCTATGTCTAAAGAAATGAGTAATGGATGGGACTGATGCCGGAGAGGTATAAAGGACTAATCATGAAAGACGGCCTTTAAATACCTAAGAAGAATGGGACCCACTCTATGGGAATGGAGATCCACTGACGTTTAGAACACTGAAGAACATTAACATATGCCCAGAACGGCTTTTAATCAGGTATGGTAAAGTGATTATCATGACGGAAGTTCATATTTAAATGGCTAGAAACAAGAAGCATGCTATGCTACCCACAGTCACACTGGAAAATGCCATCATGGGACAGGAAGTAGAATGGCACAGAGGGAGGAAGTCTAGGCCAGAGCCTTTACTGAGGTTTCCATGGGAAATAGAACACAGGGCTAGATAAACAGTTTAGGATTGGCTAGCTAAAATAATATCCTTTGTCTTTGAACTATCAGGAGAGGCCTCTCATTGTTTGGAAGCTAGACAGGGGATGACTAAAGGGGAGGAATATTTCCTGCTGGAATGCATGGTCGTCCACATGGAGAAGGCAAGGAGGTTCAGGACTGGTTGGGTTGCATATCAAAGGTCTGCTCCTAACTGTGTGCCCTTTGCTGTCTCTAAGATTTCACTGATCCCATGAGGAGTAGTACCAGGTCATATCATGTTTTAGTGTATCATAACATCTTAATATACAGCGAATTTGAGAACTATAAACAGTACAGAAAGAACACTAGTGCTTAGATTTGCATTTCTGGAAGTTCACTTTAGTAGCATGAAGGAAGGAAAAGTTGAAGAGATTCAGACTGAGGCAGAAACAGTGATTACAAGGTCATTTTAACCATTTAAGAATGCTTTAATTTGTCATGACTTTATTGTAGTAATGATTTTAAAAATTTATATACAAAATACAAACATATTTATGGGGTATGCATATACACACATGCATACCACACACACATGAAATCAAAATTATAGGTAAAATTAATGTAAGTGAATAGTAAGAAGTCACAGGTGAGGCTCAGTCAGAGGCTGACCCCAATTTCACATGCCAGCGCCAAACCCAGGCTATAAATGTACTTCTGACCAACCAAGTTTCCCACATTTCCTCCTCAGGTTTGATTAATTTGCTAGAGTGGCTCCCAGCTCTCCATAAACACTCTCCTGACATTTATTTATTGTTCAGAGTATTACAGAGAATTCAGGTGCATAGCCAAGTGGGATAAATGCACAGGCCATGGCAAGGGCATGGGCAGAGAGTGGCCTGGAACTTCCAGTCCCTTCATGAGGTGACAGAAAGGATGGAGATGTGGAGACAGGTTATGTATGTCAGTAAAAGTGTGACTATAACTGGTTTTTTGCAGGTACATGAGCTACCATAAATCATAATTTAGGATATGAGGTAGGGAGATGAGAGTTGGATGGTTTGACAGGGTTGGATGGTGGGGTAAATCCAGGGTTATTAAGATATTAGAAACCTAGGAAAGAGGATGTAGAAAGAGATGGAGTTTGCAATTTCAGACTTCGAGCTTGGACATGCATCTTAAACACATCCCTATGTGTGGGCAGTGCCAATGAAAGGGCGGCTGCTCTGCCTGCTGCACAGCCTCTTGGAATGGCGGCATCCGGAGCTTTCCCAGTAACCAGAAATCAAACCATTTGGCAGGAAAATTGAAAAATCATCAGCTTTTTAAAACATCAGCCTGTGAACCAAGTACAGGACCAGGAATCTAAAGCTGGACATTAATCCCGACCAGAGTTAATGACTTATGTGAACTTTGCCAAGTCAGTCAAACTGGCTGTATCTCTCTTCTCATCAGTAAAACAAGACAGAGTAGCAATCTATTCCACTGAGACACATGGGAACAGCTAACTAATGATTATAAATGACTCTGGAAGTATGAAGTGCTGTGAGAATGGAAAATCATACATTCTAGGACAGTCAGCTCCTCGAAGTGAAAACAATCATCCATTCTAACAATACAGAGAAGGTTTGTTCCACTTACTAAAACCCTGTAATACAAAAGAACCTGGCTATTTATGACTGCAACAGAGGCCCCTGTGACAAACTGACAGATTCTGAAAGTTGGAAAAATGCATGAAAAACAGAAGTTCATATAATACAGGTTATGGCAGAAACCAAAGCATTTACTGAACTTGTTTTGGCAAGATTTTTTTGTGATTAACGTGTGGCATGAGACTTGGGATACACGTTTTCAAACATGAGCAGATGCTCCATGTACTCAAACTGCTGTAGAAAGTCTCTATCCTTTAATAAAAGGTATAGATTTCTCTTGGTCAACTTTTTAAAAAAATATGGAAATAGAAGGCTTGACTGAACATGCCTTGGACTACCACAGGCCTGCTTTATACTGCTAGTCTTCCCAATAACTAGACATGTAGCATGTGGAGGTTACTCAAGTCTCTTCAAGTCTCATCCCATTATCTCTTAAATAAGGATGAAAATACCAGCCCTTGGGGAATAAACAAGCCCTTGCATATAAACTGTTTAGCACAGAACCTAGCACAGAGCAAGTGTTCAATAAAAAGTTTAATTCTCATTGGTACAAATCTCACATGCGCAGTGAAATAAAGATGTCCACCTTTGGTGGCTGGAGAGAGGGCTCAGCAGTTAAGAGCACTGACTGCTCTTGCAGAGGACCCAGGTTTGATTCCCAGCACCCACATGGCAGCTACAAACCTTCCTTAACTCCAGTTCCAGGGGAATCCAATGCCCTCTTCTGACCTCCGTGGCATAGCATGACATGGGTGCACTCACATACATGCAGGCAATACACTCATACACATAAAATAAAGATAATAAATAAAATATTAAAAAAAAGATGTCCACCTTCTTTTAAACAAGTGTTCAGGTATAAGTGCTACCCTGGGGCTCATACAAGGTGTTAGTTAACAACATATGCATAAGCACCTGTTCTCCCTCCTGCCACCGACGGGCACCAGTCTCTTCATCCATCACCACTTAAGCATGTTACTCATGCATGAGTGCTCAAGGAACTCTTATTAGAGGGCTTCACTTGAGGGGCTAGATGAGCATCTACCAAGAATCTTTACCCTCTTTGTGAGATTAGATGACTATTAACAGTTCATAAAATTTAAAAGGCAAAGTCACTGATGAGAAATACAGAATTACCTGACCCTTAATGCCAAGGCAGTTCATTTTAAAAGGCTTCACTTCTCAGGTTTTACTGGGATAGCCATAAATAAAAGATATTTTAAATGCTCCTGATAATAGAAACTTTAGACAAATTTTCTTAAATTGAAGTCTCTTGAAAAAAAATTTATCATCTTATACTAACTTCTGTTGTTTTACCTATGGGACCAGATTATGAAGTATTTAATTATCATTCTTTAGATGAACTGCTCAAAAATCTATTACAGACACACAGTTTCTACCAAATACTAAAACACACAGAAATCAGAAGGAAAACAGCCAATTAAAAAACAAGCAAAAAAAAAGAACAGAAAATAGGGCACTGAGATAAAACCAAGACCAATAAATTGCTAAATATCTTAATTAAGGATGAATAAACAAAATAGGAACTTAAGAGGGAATGGTACAAGATAATGCCAAGATTGTGGCTTGGACACTGGCCATGCTTGACTGGGGTAAGAAACAGAAATTGACAGACTCAGCACAGGAACCCTCCATGTCCTGCTAGGCCAACAGCTGCTACAGGCTCCTGCTCAGTGCTGCCCGAAGCAAACCCTGACTCTGTCAACAACTCTTCTGACTTCTTTTTGAAAAGATGGAAACAAGAATTTTTTGAAAGTAAAATCTCCTTATTCTTAAATATTACCGACTATTTCTTATTTTTAAAAAACTTCAATTGCTACACGGGACTATCGAAACATAACTGAGCCACATACAGCACACCAAGCTTGGAAGGTCTGAAGTAGTATGAGAAAGAGGATGAAGGATAATACCCTGAAAAGAACCAGAGGAAAAGGCTGAGACCAGAACAGGGAGAGTCCAGGAAGAAGAACCAGCAAAGAGCAACTAGGGACAGAAAACTCTGAAGAGAAGTGGCCTACAAGTTTCAAAGCACCAAGTTCCACTAAGGGAAGGACAAGAAGCCCTGACACTGTTTTTAGAAACAGTGTCAGTGGTGTAGCAGACATTATACCCTGACTGTAGTGAGCAGACACACACACACAAAGCTACAAGGTTAAATGGTTCAGTGTGTAATTGTGTCATTGAGCAATAATGAAAAGAAGCTTTGTAAATTATTACCACATACACTATCTCTAAACAGCACTTGAATATTCTTTATCAACTTAGGAAATGTGTTTCCCCAACTCATACTACTTGGTTCAAAACAGTAAGAGTTCAAGACCTCATTAACATGAGTATTATAATCAAATCTGATATCCTCTCCAAATCAATCAAGACTTCTGAACAAAATCCAAGACATTTTGAGACATTAGATAGGAAACAGGAATGCTAAGAGAACTTTTACATTATGTAACTTCCTTGGCCTCACAATCTACACACCACTTAAGATTCATATGCCCTGATGACCAAGGGCAACAGTGATGCCTTCCCTCTTCCTAGCATCTCAAAGTCCCGTTTTCTACTACTTTGAGTGTCTGCTTTTTCCAAATTATCTTATTACGGTTCTGCCTCCCTTCCCAATGATCACAACAAAACAAAACAAAATAACAACAAAAAAAAAAACCCCAAAAACCACACATAAAATAACCATTCTCATAAATAACATACATTACATAGAATATGGTAAGATTCTATGTGTGTTACTAAAAATTTCCTTTTTTTAAAGTTAGGAGAGTTTCCCAGGAAAACTTTAAAATCTGTTTTTTAAAGTTTGTGCATATGCACATATGCGGGGGGGGGGTAGGTGCATGTGAGTCTAGTTGCCTGCAGAGACAAGAAGATGCTGGATCCTCTAGAGCTGGAGTGACAGGTGGTTCTGAGCTAAGTGACATGGGTGCTGGGAATGGAACTCAGGTCCTCTGGTAGAGCATGTGTTCTTAACTACTGAGCCATCTCTTCAGCTCCACCTAAATTTTCTTTGCAGTTCATGTGATGGCTAATATTGTCAATATGGCAGGATCTAGAATCATCTAGAAAACAAACTTGTAAGAATGTCTGAGGGAATTTCTACACTGAATTAACTGAGGTAGGAAGACGCACCTTAACTGTGGGCAGCTCCATTCCATGGGCTAGGGTCTTGCACTGAATCAAAGCAGCAAGCAAGCCAAGCACCAGCACTCATCTTTCCACGTCCTGGCTGTGGAGCAATGTGACCAGCAGCCTGTTTTCTGCCACCATGCCTTTCCTGCCAGGATGGACTAAACCCTGAAACTGTGAGCCAAATAAAAAAGTCTTTCTTTATATCATTTTTATTGGGTATTCTGCTGTAGTCATGGGAAAAGTAAGTACCCAGTTCTACAAGGGACAGATTACTGCTTATTTACAGCAAGCCAACTAGAGGTGATAAAAAACTAGGTTAGTGAAGACTGAAAGTCTGATCCCAAATAATACTATTTTGTCTGTGACAAAGCTAAATAATGTTCCCTAAATATTCCAGCTCCCTGCCTGCCTTCAGTACACATCTAAGACTGCTCTTTTGTACCCTTTTGTCTTTGCCTGAGGTCATGTGATTAATTCCAGCCAGTGAACAGAAATGAGATGTCTTTCTTCTAAACTACATCATTGATTTGCTGGAATAAGATCCACTGAATGCTCTCTTCAGACACAGTTTATAAAGGTGACAACCCCAATGACTTGTGTCCTATAGTACAATAACATGGAATACAGCCCTCAGTAGACTGGAACACGGATAAGAAATGCTTCTATGTTGGTAAAAGACCCCAAGATTTTTCATTCGTCACACAGTATAATCTGGTCTATACTGAATGCTACTATAAGTGACCTCAAAAGCCAAACACATTTAAGCAAACAAAGGCATGAAAAGGAAGAAAATTTAAGGCCCACTGAGCCACCAGAGTCATGAAAACCAAAGAACTGTTTAATGTGTTCAATTTCTGTTCTAGTTTTCCCTTAGACTCTGCAGCTTTACTAACGGTGGCATTTATAATCCAGTATGTGGCTCTGTGCATGGAGCTATTTTGCCTCCAAGGAGATACTTTTTGTTCTTACAACAAGAAAGAGTGATATTAGTGTTTAGTGCCTAGAGACTACCAATGCTCCTAAACATCTTATGATGTACAGAAGAACCCCCTCAACACCAGCAGGTCACTGCTGAGAAACTGACCTGTATATAAAGCCTTTCCAATTTCTGGCTGGGATCAAGGAGTGGGTATGTGTGAAGAACATGAGATTCAAAAACAATTTTCAACATGAGATCATTATTTTTCTCACAACACATTACAATGTTGATATCCCCATGTTGATACTATATTGGTTGAAATTATAAACAAGGGTGATATACAAAAGAAATAGCAGGAGATAGATTATAAGTAACCCTAATTCATTGAATTAATAACTCAGGAGCTTTCTATCAAGGGACAGATGCATTTCAGTAAGTCATACTAGCCATTCTAACTACCCTGAATACAACTATAAACTTTGTGTGAGTGTCCCATGGAAACTGTGTGCTCACAGGGCAACCAGTGGCTGTTGGTTGTTCCCTTCCATCATGAGGGATCCAGGGATCAAACTCAGGTCTTGTCAGCAAGTGCCTTCACCCACTGAGCCATCTTATCTCACTGGCCCCTATAACCCTCTTTTATGGTCAATCTATTAATAAAGCTTTTAGTATTTTTTGATCTATACACTTACAGAATCCATATATTTTGGAGAATTGTTAAAATCAGACATTATCAGGGCTAGACAGATGGCTCAGAGGTTAAGAGCACTGGCTCTTAACCTGACCTGGGTTCAGTTCCCCAGCACCTACAGGCCCATCCCTAACTCCAGTTCTAGGGGATCCAATGCCCTCTTCTGGCCTCTGCAAGCACTGCATGCACAGCTGCACTTACATAAATGCAGGCAAAGCACTCAGCACACATAAAATAAAAATCAACTTAAAAAATTTTAAAACCAGATACGATCTTAGTTGATAAAGTAATGGCTGTACACTACAGGTTGAGGCTCCTTTATCTGAAAACTTGGAAGACAGGGTCTTCAGGACTATGGAAAATTTACCCACATATAATCAGCTATCCTAGAAATGAGTCTCATGTCTAAAGAAGAAAAAAATGCTCTTAGGTTTCTTTCCCTCTTTCAACTGACAAAAAGAACTAAGTTAATTAGAAGGTGCTCTTTTTCTGAGCAGGTATATTACCTCTCTGCTGCAGCTTAATGGCAACTTTCTAGTCAGATCCTGTTCTCTCAAATGATATTGGCAAATATTAAGCACCTACTATGTTAAGTATTTTAATACTAGTTAACAAAATGTTTCAAAGCATTTAAACTAGGGGAAAACAATCAAATATAAATAATTAATTCTAAGTATGCAGGTACTAGGAAGAATCATACATTAATCTAGTCTGAGTTTGAGGGTCTGGGAACATGTGCCTAAAAGTAGGCACATTTAAGCTGAGGAGAGCTGGTGAGAGGTGAAGCAGGTAAAGTAGTCATCTCTGAATGGAGTTTCAGGATGCTCAATGAGGTCAGAACAATGGTGGATTCAAGTCAAGAACTGGTACCACCAGTTTAAAGATGGAGAAAGACTATTTTAAATAAGACTTAATGAGAGATGAATAAATGGAGAAAACCTACCCACATCTGTTTGAAAAAAATTAAAAATGCTATGAAACCAACAATTACATTCTCAGTCAAGTAATCTGTACTTTCCCCTAATCAGTCAGACACTAACAACTGTGTACAGACATCAATTTCCACAAACATGCTTCTTAGCGATTCCCATTCCTACAAACAAATGTATATTTTTTTTTTTGTAGCATTCGTGAATCTTACAGTGTTTTTAGAATTTATTCATCCAAAATAAACCTCCATTATTCAAAGTGGTCCTAAGCTTCCACCTCACTCCTGCAAGCCATGTCTTAACTGGTCATTACTTTATTATCTGTCTTTACTCTGGGCATCAGTCTATGCTCAGGCATTTATTCAAAGTCCCTTAAACCCAAGAATCTGTGACTGCACTGTTCACAATATGTGAAAACAAAAGCTAGATAAAATTGTAAAGCAAAATGAGCTCTATTTCTAAATTCTAAAATTGTTAAAAGAATGACAATTTGACCATACAAATGTTGATTTAGCTGGTTATCATTTATTCTTCTGGCAAACATCACATAATATAAGCAAAGCTATCTTGCTCATTATAGTTACACATTCTTTTCTTTGTACTTTATACAAGTTGTAAACATATTAAGATAAATTCTTGGCTAAACATATATTCCAGAACTTTGACATATACTTTTCCAAGTTAGGCTTAAACAAACTTACGTCATTTCCACCAGAATCATCATTATACAGCAAACTCAATTTGCACATGTTGTTTTTAAATTAACATCCATAATTTTTTAAAGACTTTTTAAATTTTAGCTAAATGGTGGAAGCTGGCCATACTTTTTTTTTCATAAATATACTGGCCATTTTAAAATTAAACATATACAAAAAACACAAATGCATAATTAAAGACATTGAAATTCTTCTTTGTGTCTTCTGTGTCAAAACAACAAAACACTAGTTATTTTAGAATAATACTTTTAATGCAAATGGAATTTGCAATAACTAAGTTCCATAATATTTTGTTACTCAATGCTGATATTTTAACTTGAAAGTTTAACTGAGTACTTCAAAATGAACTCAAAGTATTTGTTGTTTTTACAATTTCATTCTTTTATGAATTTTGGAAACCCCACCCCTCCATAAACCCAGATCAAAGGTTATGAAACAGGCAACCTTCAGACTATATTGTTTGGCAGGCAAAGTGGGTTCTGGGCAGCTGACCCAGAGTAAGCTCAGGAAGTGCTGACTGCTCTACAGACCACAGTTCTTACCAGCTTGCCATGCTGTTACCTGCTGGGCACGTGAGACAGCCTCTACTTTTAATATTATAATCTCATTATTTGTTCATAAACAGTACACATGGATCAAAAGATCCAAATGCTATAAACTTGATGTTCAACCTTACTAGTTATATTTCTAACTTAGGAAAAACAGATCAAACCAAAAAGGTCTCATTTTAATAGTTTGTTGTTCTTATTGCTGTTTGTTTCTGGTGTTGGAAATTGAACCTAGAGCCTCATGCATGTTAGGCAAGCACTCTACCAGAGCTACATTCCCATCCCATGGTATTTTTTATACAACAAATTAGCAGACATATACTTTGTACATAGCGGACCCTTCTTTGTATATGGGTGCTATCCTCTTACAAAGAATACTGTCAAGAGGGATCTGAATCTGAGAAATGTTAAGTCATTCCAAAGAAAACTACTCTGATTTTACCATATAGCTTTCAAAGAGTGGCTTTCAACTTTACCTATCTATACAAGATATGATACATAACATGTAGCTAAGTTGTTCTTTTGAATCCTAGAAAGTGAACGAAAGTAGAGATCTTGTAATGACAAACTGGAAAAGGTGGAAGAATCTGAAGAGGATGGGGCTGTGGCCCTGTTGTACAACAAAGCATCACCTTGCACAGGGTGAGTAATGAGAGGCCAGGAGCTGTTTCTCAATGAGAAAGGCTACAGAGAAAGAAAGACACTGAGTAGTGCTGGAGAGAATGCTGGAAAATATAAAAATCCACAGCTGTGAAGAGAACCACGATGTGATAGCTAACTCCAGTCTGAAGTTGAAGAAACAGAGGAACAACACAGGAATTACGAGGACAGAAATCTACCGAGTCTTTTATAAGTAACACACATAAAAGGCAAATTTCTAATTTGCAAAAGGTTTATAGAACTGACACAATTTACCTATGACACAATTACCCATTTACCTATTCTGTCTCAATTCTTTGAATTTAATTGATTCTCATCTGAATAAGTAATTCAAAAACTTTTAACTGTAGAAGCTTCTTAACCGCACTCTGATGTGCTATGTAAAAAGCTTCACCCCACTTAACCCAGTAATACCAAAATTACTACAGTCATGCTCATTTTATAAACATCAATTAAATTTGTTATCACTGTACTACATTAATGCAATGACAAAGAGACTGAGTCATTGCACTTTAAGAAAAATTACACTCACTGATTACCTCAGGAGCTTTAAGTTGTGGGGCTAAAATTGAAAACAAAATTTATTCCAAAACAGAATGTCCAGAATATTACATAAATAAAATAGCCAGAGAATTAGGCATCATCTTCACCTATGAATAATGTTCTCCACAAGGGATTTAGAAGTTCTAAAAATAGCACTAAGAGGGCAAATCTCAAAGTTTATCCCTGATGTATTTCTAAAAAGCTTGCTAGTAAGCTTATTCACAAAACTGACTTAAGGTAGTTGTGTTTTTCAGTAGCATTCAGAATAATCTAGCACTTGGTAAGAATATGCAGATTGGCACACAGAATAAAACAATTGTGTAACATTTTGTAAACTAGCTGCAATTTTCAGTAGCTGAGTTCACCAACCGTGTAACAGAATTATAATGTTCTCCTAAGCCATATGCATGTCTCATGTATCTGAAATGGAAAAAAAAGGAAAAAAATGAGCCATTTTGATGAGATATTTACTATATATAAACTATTATTACATATGGATATATAAGAAAAAGACTCTGAATGTCTCAGTCCAGTCATTCAATGCCTACATGAGCATGTTAATTAGGAGTTCAACAGCACTTGACAAGCATTGGCAGCCAGCAAGCAGTTCGATCCCAGGAGGAGAAACACAAAGCTGAGGCACTAAGGGCTCAGTGCACTCAAATTTTCACCTAAACTCAAGCTATTAATGACTACCTTAGTGAGGATAGCTAATAAACACTAAAAATAATTAATTAATTAATTTTAAAAAAAACTTCAGATGCCAATTCTCAATCATGAAAAATACTTTCACATTATGAAGGAAAAATTCTCTCAGGAAAAAACAGGCTATGTGAATATTTTTCACCTTTTACACAAGCAGAAACTTTAAGCTCTATTAATGTCAAAAAAAACAAAGCAATATACAAACTAGTCTTAAAACTTTGTAGCCTTTGAAATGACTTGATTCCAGCCTCCAGGTTCCGGCCTGAGTTCTTACTTTGGGCTCCCTAAGTGATGAACTGTGACCCAGGAGATGTAAGCCAAATAAACCCTTTCCTCCCCCTCTCCCCCTAAAAAGAAACGACTTAATTCTTAACTGAAACATACACAAAAAAATTAGATCACTAGAAGTTTATATAATTATCTAAATCATATACTCTGATGTTTTCTAGTTCTATAAATTGTTTTCAACATGAAAAGAATTCAGCTGAAAATAGCTTTTTCATTAGTCAGCATATACAACCCTAAAATATTTTCATATCCCTTTTTTGTCTTAAATATAAAAAAGAAAATAGTTAAGATTTCTTGATACTTACACGAGTATTAATGGATTTTTTGGATACTCTTCACCAACTATAATAGGCGGAGAATCTGCCTGCAGTATCTCTATTGGTGTTTGTAAAATGTGAGACAGAGCTCTTAGCTATAGGAAAAACAGATGAATTAGCAAGGACAAGAAAAGTGCAAATTGTATTCAAATCTTAAAGGCCTAAAGCACACACACATGAACATGGAGACCGGTCAGAGCAAAGATGTGCTGCTTATAAATGTACCAACAACTTGGTGGACTGGACAGTAAAATATTTGCTGAATAAATAAATAAATATAACATAATAACATCAAAGGCAGAAGGTTTTCAAGCCCTGGCCACACAACGGCTTTATAAAAGTACTAACTTCAAAGTTTATGAAGTGGATGATGAATAGGCTGTGTTTATGATACTAGTCTCTGGCCCTGAATACATTTGAATCTGTAATAAAAATTTTTTAAATACGAGTGCTTAAGCAGAAGACCAAATCAAGACCAACTGACAGAGAAAAAGCAGAATATGGTAAAGTGTGAAGTTTACTTTTAAAATCTTTTCAGATGATTTTAATGTTCAGCTAGTATTGAGAATTACTGTTCTGTAATTTTAAGGCAAGAACAGGGTGAGATATGTATGTGCATTATTCTCACCTGTTGCAGAATTTCTGTGTAATTAACATGCTATACAACTTAAATTTTATAACACAACATAAAAACTTAAGAGCTTAAAACCTAATGAGTAGCCATCAATGAAAGTCATGGTAACATTTTGCTGACATACTGTGGCCAAGGCCTGAAAGTACCTCTATACTGTATGCATATTAATTCCATCAGTCCTCCCAATTTTTCATGGAATGGACCCTGCCAATTGTTTGGTCGTGCTTGTTGCTGTTTTGACACAAGGCTTCACTCTGTGGCCCAGCTGGCTGAGAACTCGCTATATAGACCAGGCTGGCCTCAAACACAGAGACACTCTCGCCTCTGCCTCCCAATTGCTAGTGTTACAGATCTGAGCCACCACATTCTCATTAGTGTTATTTTAAACACCTAGAATCTGAGGCAGGAGGAAGTTAGAAGACTTAGTAAGTCAAACATTAGAAAATTAAATGATCTAAGCTGAAGTGAGGAAGCTGACTCAAGTCCAAGGTTCATGTGCACCTGCCCCATGACAAGTACATTCCATCAAGAACACAGGTCCTTTAGGTTTTGAAAGTTAAAAATCACTTTAGGAATATGGAAAGGATTCTGCACTGCATGAAAAAAAAAAAATACTCTACTTTGATGAATGTTCCTCTGGAACACATTTTTCTTATATCTAAAAAATTTTTTTAAAAATCTTTCAAAGATGGAGGGTGCAAATCAACCTCTGCATATAAAACTCTTCCAAAATCATACCATAGGGCCAGCAAGATACTGGCCACCAAGCCTGACAACCTGAGTTTGATGCCTGTGACCCAGACAGTGAAAGGAGAAAATCAACTCCTGCAAGGTGTCCTCTGATCTCCATACATGCACTATGGCATGTACATGAATGAACACACACACACACACACACACAGTCATATAGTAAAGAATTTCTTTTGGCTTTGGCTTTGATAGTATCAATGTGTTCCATTGAGAAAACAAGTTTTACTTCAAATAAATTCATAAGCAATGAATGAGCAAATGCCCTTCAAAAGACTTAATTTTTTTTCTCAACTTAGAATTAATTAGGTCTCTGATATGCATATTAATTTGTAAACCTTAGAAGAAAGAAAGCTCAGGCAGCTTTATTCCTAATGTCACAATGCTAGCAGGAACATTTCCAGAGTTCCTGAGTCAGGAGAGACACACAAAACTAATGGGCACAGTTCCCTCTGCTGGAGAGGACAATTACAACATTGTAATAAAATATGGAGGAACATTAATGGTACATCTTCAAACAGCAGTTCCTAGAGACATTTCCAGAGACTTCAAGGTGACTGATCACTTTATATAACACTAGTACTACCAGAGTCGTGTACCTATCATTTTAGTTTATGAACTCTTATGCCTATGCTACCTGCCTTATTTAATGCTCACAGATGCTACTGACTACATGTAACGGTCTTATTATCCTCATTCAATAATTCTAAAACCACAGGTCAAGAAGCTGGATGACTCACTCCAAGGTTACCACAAAACACAGAAAAGCCAGAACTTGAACTCAGGACTTGTCTTCTCTCCTCTTCCCTACCACCTCAGAGTGCTCATCACTATCAGGCCCAATTAAGTGTTTTGTTGTAGTTAAATGAGGTTGATAGTGAAAAATTTTAAATTAAAACTAAAAAGTTATCTCATCTCCCTACATATGTCTGAATATATTGTTTTATTATATATTAACGCTAACGCATCGATTACTTAAATCATTTAAAGTATGTCACTGTCAATTTGGAACTCAACAGAAAATTTAATAGATGTATTGTGTGATAAGATTTGGCCTGTAATTTCATATAAAAATAAAAATTTCATTTTACATAGCACGCAGCTCAAGCTGGTCTCAATTTTGGGGGGGTAGGGGGAATTAAGAGAGGATCTCCCTATATATATAGCCCCTGCTGGCCTGGAACTTGCTAGGTAGACTAGACTGGTCTTAATCTAACTTACTAAGATCTGCCTGTCACTTCCTTCCAAGGGCTGGAATTAAAGACATGCTTCACCATGCTCGCCTGGCCTCAAGTCTTGATCGTCCAGCCTGAGTTTCCCTGGTGCTAACATTGTAAGCGTACCACCAACACTGGCTCATTTTCTATTTCTGATGTAAAGGAGAAGTTACTGTTCCAAAAGTGATTTTTATCAGCTGAGCTACTACGGTAAAAATTTAGTTTCATGAACTACTTTTTATATATAAGATTATATATTATATATATTATACATATATGAATTTTATTTTTTGAAGTAGGGTGTCACTATGCAAACCCAGGCTAACATCAAAGTTATCCTGCCTCGGCTTCCAAAGTGCTTGGATTACAGGTGCACACCAAGACACCAAGCAAGTCTTCATTTTTGTAAGTACAGAAAATCAAAAAGATGAGCAACAGAAGCATGCACGGCAAATGCAAAATCAGACAGATGCAACGCCAGCTTCTACAACAAACAGACCTGAGCTGAGCTATCTAAACCGCAATTGTGCTGCGCTTACTCAAGGTGCACTCTCCAAGCAAAAGACGAGAATGTTTAGTTCACTGTTTCTTTGTCACCAGAGAAATGTCAAGTAGATGAAGAAAAGGGCATTTTCAAAGAAAAACTGGGCTTAACAGGAAAGTGTGTGAAAACTACAGATAGGATTCAGAGATAACAAAACAATCACCAAGAACAATGACAAACTTACCTCAAGCTGACCTCCCCACGCAGCTGTGTTTACAATATCCTCACAGTACTTCCCAAACTCTTCTGCAGAAAACAGATCATAATAATTTTCGTAACTCTTGTTACCCAATCCCTTTTGTAGGTCCCACAATTCCTTGTAAGAACGTCCAGACCATGAATACCTCCCTTCTTTATCACCTCCATTTACAACTCAATATACTTCACAGATGCACACTGAATTCATCCCAACTGTCTACCATCTTCCCGTCTAACAGCAAAACACTTCTGCTTCTCTCCTGCAGCCTGAGACCCAGAGACCTATGTAATAAGCTTACTTCACCCATCATCTAATACAGTCTCTCAAGTGCCAACATATTCATTATCCTGACATATTTTATATAGCCAAAACCTACATCCAAAATATCATGAAAGACTAAAATATATAGCTTCTATATACTTAGACTTACTGAAAGACCTTATGAGAAATGAGGGTAAAAGTACAAATGAATTCAATCTGCTTTTCCAGAGGTAGCAAGAAATAGTTCCTCTACTTGTTATTTTAGAAGTCCCAACATTATGTGAATTGTAAGTTTTAGCCAAAGAGATTTTCCTGAATAAGGCCCAACACAGTAAAAGCCCTAATCTCCAAGATTACAACAGATTAATTTTGTTCATACACCTTTAAACACAGCATGTAAAAACGGGCTGAAAACCCTTTCTGTCCAGAGAAGGGAAGAGAAGCTACCAGAACCAGAAGAAAAATATGCCCAGCTTTAGTCTCTTTCACTACTAGATCCTTGGTGTTCAAAACAGTGCCTAGAAGTGTGTTTTATAACATCATGGCCTTCAATAATTACTGATTCAATAGATAAAGAAAATTAATTATATCTTTTGTCTTTTTGACTCTCAGTAATGAATTAAATGCGCTCTTACTAGCAGAGTTGGTAACACAAACTTTAGGAAATGATACATCTGCTAACACTTGAGATCTATCCACAGGTACTTGGCACATGCCTCACTTACCACAAAGAACAAACCCAATGCCAGCGCTCATTCTATCATTCTGTACCATGCCGAATCATCTCCCATGGAGGGCGGGCTCCATTAAAAGACTGAGTCTGAGCCATCCTTCCCCAACCCTCCTGGCCACAGACTGAATCACAGTGGATACTGCCAGACCTGCTCTCTTCCTTAAACACAAATTTTCCTTTCTATTCTTTCTTTTAAAATGTTATGTGTATGACTGTTTTGCCTGCATGTATACAGATATATCGTGTACATGCAATGTGCATGGCGGCCAGAAAAGGATGCCAGATCCCTAGAATTGGGGTTATAGACCGTTAAGTCACTATGTGGGTGCTGGGTCTGAACCCAGGTCCTCTGCAAATCCTTTCAGATTCTGACTTGGTCTTACCCTCATTTGCAAGTTGTACATATTTTTAACTTCATTATTAAATTTTTATCTTAATATCAAAATTACTATAGAGAATAGGGCAGATGGTTGCTTACTTTGGGGGGGAGGAGTTAAAATCAAATTTTACTTGGGTAATTACATGCCTAACTACAGCTTATTGACAGTAACATTATATGTCCCAAAGTCTGAAATAAAAGAACATGTTAGTTTTCATAGTAATTGAGTGCTCAGCATCTTGAAGCCTAGTACAGGCATACTTAAGAGATTGCTCAAAACTCCCTCTACACTTTAAATATGAACTTAACATGTCTTTTCATTGATTAATCAAAAAGTGACTAATCCTACTCCTATTTTCATCTAATTAATTATTCAAGTAAAGAAATTAATATATTTTAACTACAAAGTGGTTAAGTACTTAAAAGATATTAATAAACTATATCTGTTTCTATTCAACTATAGAAAATTTTGCCTAAACTTTGTGATCTTTTTTCTTCATATGGACTCAGAAGATTCTTCTTACATGTTGTACCCAGGAAGTTCTTTACTGAGAAACAACCAGAACCACTAGCCAAGTGTCTGAAGAAGAATAAATTACCCGGAGTATACATATCTCCTGTACTGGGGTTTGTTAAAAATGGCAGGAAGTCTTCTGCGTGGCTCTGCATGTAGTCAGCCGTCTGCTTTCGTAGGGCAGGCACAGTCAGAGCACAGTCCTGATCTCTCAGCTGATCCTCAAGGGCTCGGTACATACAGTGGCCGTCAGATGGAATCTGTTTAATTTCCAACTCTCTGGCCGCCAATATTTGTGCGAGTTTTTCAGCTTCTCTACATCTGGCTCCAGACAAGTTCTCAGTTTCAGCCTCAGCTATCCTTTCCTCCCGCTCCTTCTCCAGCGCAGCTTTCTTTTCCTAAGATAAGAACATCGGAAAGTTAATTTATATTTAGAATTAATTCTCATTTTTAAGAGAATGGAGACAGTAAAGTCTCAAAAACCTTTGGCCATTTCTCTCTCTTCTCCTACAAGCATTATGATACTGATCTTCTCATATTTGTAGAATTTCCTACACTCTAACTTTTAAGAGAAAAGTACTTTATTCACCTGGTCCCTGTGTTCCCAGCACCTAGCTCCATAGTGGAACATAGAAAAGCCCTTCTTGCAGTCAGGTAGAGTGGCACACGCCTATAATTCCACCACCACTTGAGAGGTCGACACGGGAGGATCAAAAATTTGACTCTAAGAATTGCAAAGGAGGGCACCATACTCACAGCTAAAAACAGCTCACAGAGCAAGCTTACCAGAGACAAGTGTCAAGAGATGAGAGTGAGGGCTGGAGAGACACAACTGTCATTAATACATATAGTCCACACTAATACAGTAAAATTGCAAAGATACACAGAAAGGGTTTGGAATTCTTTTTTCATGGATGGTAGATTTTTATTTCAAGGAAGGTGTCTTTCTGCCTTTATGACTTTCTAAATCTCTACTATGGGATATTTGTACACTTGGAGGGAAACTGTCTTTTAACTTAAAAGAAAAAAAACTAAATTCTACAAACCTTGCCGAGAGTAGGAAATACAGAAAAGGAATTAGTAAACCATAGGAACCAAAGACTTCCACACCCTAACTCTTCATCCCCCTGGGTCAAAAGCAAACATGAAGGCCAATTCCAACACACTTCCCGCCACATACTTGTACTGCTGCCCACTGTGTGCCATGTGGGATAACTTCAAGCGTTCACCTCAAAAGCTGTAATATCTCACCAATGAAACATAAACCTATTTAAGACTTTCTTTCCAGCTTTAAGAAGTAACAAGAACAAATTTCTATCACTGTGTATGTGTAATGTGGATCTAGGATATAAAACCTTAAAACACAAGATGGCACTGTTACTTTATAAAAGATTATAACAATTTCAGAGGGGAGAGGAAGAATAAGCACCTTTGACATCATCTAATCCAAAACCCCTCATTTTCCTCTTCTGAGGAAACAGCACGCAGAAAGATTTCCAAAGGCCATACAGCTGGTTAGAGCAGAGCAGGGACCAGGGACAACACAGAGCTCCTTCTATCCAGGCACCTGAATCAGAATAAAAGTCGGAGCAGATGGGAGCTGGAGTTAATCATGTCATATACTTTTTTCTGACAGAATGAAACTTCATTCTATCTTCAAAGCCCTGTAAGTCTCTAAAATACGAATTCCAATCATTTCATTTTCTTCCTTAATTATCTGTCTCAGAATTACAAGGCAACTGAATTTGCTTTCAGCACATCAGGTGGGAAATTCATTGGATTATTTTCTCTGTGATATAGTTTCCAACACTAGGCACTTTCTTTTCTACCACAGTGCTAAAGATAGAATGGCCCCAATAAGGTCCAATGAAGAAATACAAAGAAGATAACAAAGAGCACGGGACTCACAAATACTCTGTTAAAACAGCATCATGTTGGTATGGTACTAGTCTCAGGTTCATATTAAACTTTCCTTCTGCCCCTGATATAATCTAAGTCTGACCCTTCTCATTTGTAAAATAAAGAGTCTGAACTAGATCTCATTCTGCCTCTCAAATTTCTTGTTTTTGTTGACCAAGTCTATTTCTACCTTGGGTTCTTTCTAAAATACCAAAGAGCTTCCTAGTTCTTTTTATTTAAAAAGATTATTTACGTTTTTTGATAGGGTAGGATGGGGTAACAGGCCAGAGTATGGGTGTAAAGGTCAGAGCACACTTGCAAGAGTTAGTTCTCTCCTTCTACCATGTGGGTTTCAGGGACTGAGCTCAGGTCAGCAGGCTCAGCAGCAAGCACCTTTCCCTGCTAAATCATCCTGTCAGTCCCAAGTTCCTGAATTAAATAAAATACTCCTATGCTTCTCCAGATTAAAGAGATGTGCCCTACAAGGTTCTCTAAGAGCCTTATAATAAATTACCACTAGTTTTATGTTTTTCTTCCAGGGCTGTCTCTTTGCCAAAGACAAACACCATTGGCTAACTGGCTTTTCATTCCTTGGTGCTTTAGCACAAAGAGGGGTTCTAATTAACATAGTTCCCATCCCAGTTTCAGGTTCCATTTTCTTTTAAAAATTTTATTTATTTATTTTTCTTTTTTATAATTTTTCATTGAATTTTTATGTATTTCATACATAAAATCATCTTTATACCCCCTTTCCCTTTGGTGCCCTCCCATAGTTCCCCCTACTGGAGTTCATAGATTCTGTCATTTGTATTAAGGCCTATTATGTAAAGTCAATGTCCTGAGGTGTCCCCCAGTTCATCCAGTGGTGTTTAGTCAGCCCATCTAGAGTCTCTCTATTCAAGATCTGCTCTTCCTCACCCAGCAGTAATCAGCTGCCAATAATTCTTCGGCTGTTTTTCTTTCTTAAAACTTTTACTGGATTAGGGACTGGACAAACGGCTCAAGGACTTAAGAACACTGGCTTCTCTTGCAGAGGACCAAGGTTCCATTCCCAGCACCCACATGGCAGTTAACAACCATCCCTAACTCCAGTTCCAGGATATCTGATGTCCAATCTTCTGACCTCTACAGGCACTGCCTACATGCAGGCAATACACACACACACACACACACACACACACACACACACACACACACACACACACACACACATTAAAAGATTCGTTTATGTGCTTGTGTTGGTTGTATGTATGTGTACTTGATGTATGTGCAGTGCCCTCGGAGGCCTATTTATTATTTTTTTATTTTATGTGTCTGAGTGAATTGCTCATACATATGCAAGTGCACCCATGTCCTGCAACACCCTCAGAGGTCAGAAGAAGGTGTCGGAGCCCCTGGAACTGCAGTTATGCACAACTAGTAGTCACCATGTGGGTGCTGGCAATTGGACCCAGGTCCTCTGCAAGAACAGCCAGTGCTCTTAACTGCTGAGCCATCTCTCCAGTCCCTATTTTCTTAATTATTATGAATTATTAGTGTTTTCAGCTCCAGAATCCTACTAGATGAACAAAGTAATACACTTGGCACTATTTTCAGGGCATTTTCTCTGCCAAGTGAAAAACAGAGTACAGTTGAAAAGGTATTAAATTCAGTTGGGAGGGAAGTAGCAAAACTTAAGAAAGATACAGCTTGTTCTGTTACCTAAGGGTTTAAGTAGGGATGAACAAGCTTTGATAAACACAGAAGTGATCTTCGTTTTTCAGAAATAGGCTACTATAAAATATAGCACTTAATAAGTTCAAAAAATTATTGTTCTATTACTGGCATACCAAAAAACCTGTTTTTGATCTTTAAACGCCAGGTGACAGTTGTGGGACCATCACAAAAAGAAGAGCTATCATAAATGGGGAGTTGAATTAGGTAGCCTTCAAGGGAACATGAGAGGTAAGCAATTTTAAGAAATTCACAATCATAGTATTAGTCAAAAAATATTAGTGAAAAATAAAAATTTTATATAAATATGATAAATATTGGACTATTTACAACTTAACTTTTATGCAAAGAGAGAATGCTCTTAGGCTTAATTTAAGAGGCATGTGATACTACACTTAACACTAAACAATGTTATCATTTGCTGACCCTTGAGTTCTCCAAGCTGTGTATTAAGGGTTCTGGCAACAGTATTTTATTTAATACCCATAATAATCCTATAAAACAAGTATTATGTTCCCCTATCTATTATGAAACTGAATGCAAAGTCATGAGAGTGAGTGATATTAAAGGCTTCTCTGGGGCTGGGGTGTAACTCAGGTGCAGGACTAGGACTCCACAGCAATGTACAGTGCCCTGTTTGACCCTCAACACAGTAAAGAAAGAGAAAACTTACCTGTTCTGTCTGACACTAAACTTCCATGCTCTATAATATTATGTACTACTAAAAAAAAAAGATGTAAAGCTAGCTTTAAAATATGCATTTAATCTTAGAAAACATGAAGAGTTAGTAAAATAGTATTCAGGACTCGAGGATTGGGTTTAAACCTCCTGAGAGTAGAAAGGCTTCGCCTTCCTAACTC
Source organism: Nannospalax galili (assembly GCF_000622305.1). Taxonomy (NCBI): domain Eukaryota; kingdom Metazoa; phylum Chordata; class Mammalia; order Rodentia; family Spalacidae; genus Nannospalax; species Nannospalax galili. Next base: position 1,955,372 of record NW_008332654.1, on the reverse strand, counting down.
CATTCTCACTACACTAAGATCAATAATTCATAACATTCAATATCTCTCTTATAGGTGTTTTTAATGCAATATTTCATTTTAACATTTTTTTTATTCATGGTATTTCTCCTGTTTGGCATATCTTGTCTAAAGAATTATCTTGGCAGCTGGAGAGATGGCTCAGGAGATAAGAGCACTGGCTGCTCTTGCAGAGGTCCAGGGTTCAGTTCCCAGCACCCACGTGGTGGCTTAATAACAATCGGTTCCAGTTCCAGAGAACCCGATGCCCTCTTCTTCCTTCTGTGAGCATTGTATACATAGTGCTCTTACATACATGTAGACAAAAAACACTCATACACATAAAACAGAAATAAATAAACCAAAAAAGGAGAATAATTATCTTTCCTTCAAAGTCGAACCCATCATCTAATATAATGAACTTTCCCTTCTCTGAACTTTTAGTGTAATTAATCATATATAAATACAAACAATTGTCTTGAGAATTTTTGATCCCTTAAATGTCTTACTTTATTTCTAGGTCCAAACCCTTGCTTTATCCCTCTGTGTCACACTTTTTAAACAGGGCTGTGTATCAGACTCTCATGACCCCACACACTCAAAATTCTAAACTAAGTCTAGGATAATGCATTTGTTTGAAAAAAAAAAAAAACACCTTTGCTTCCTCCTCACTTCCTCCGAGAACTGCAAACTAAACATCTCTTTCATATTGTTTTGGACCTATTTTCTTCTTTAACAAATGAAGAAAAGAAACCCTATTTCCCTGCATTATTGCCAGGACTGATTCTATTTAAACATCTTAGCATACTATAAATAGGACAAGCACGTAACAGAGGCTAGTTCAGTTCCCTTGAAAAGCACTCCATTTTTCCAAATTTCTTCTTACACAATACCTAAAACAGTATTAAGCACACAGCACTAGCTTATATACTTGGTGATATGACTTTCATACCCGTCTCTTTTGTGCTTTTGAAATCCGAGGTGGTTGACTCTCAAGTACCATGTTTGAAATGTTAACAGCAACAGAATCTATCTGAAGGAACAAAAGCATTAAACCAGTTAATAAAGTATTTATTACTGAAAGTATTAGCCACTAAGTAATTATTGAAAATTACAAATATATCCTATCCCTTCCTTCCACTTTGAGCAGCAGCACTAGATACAGTATTAGATAATATAGTTTCATTTCCTTTCTTTACTTCCATGGACAAATTTGTTAGATTCCCAAGAAGTTTCTTCATAATCCTCCAAAGATAATGCTCATCCTTGCCCACCTTTGTTCCTTACAGGAATGCCCACTCCAGGAATCTAAACCCCTTGCTTTCTGTAAGTGCCATCTCACTGGGCACTGCACTCCTCATGCATGAACAAGCTGGCAGCAGCCACTTCTTCACGGTAATTAACCAGAACTTGATGAGTACCGACTTCTGAACCTAGAAGTGAGCTATTTTTATCTTTTCTTGGCTATAAACCATAAGTTCAACTTTAAAAAATATATATTTTATTTATTATTTTTATTTTATGTGTATGTGTGTATTGCCTGTGTGTACAGAAGCGCATCTATGTCGTGCAATGCCCACAGAGGTCAGAAGAGGGCATGGGATCCCTTAGAACTGGAGTTACGAACAGTTGTTAACTGCCATGTGAGCGCTGGGATCTGAACCCAGGTCTTCTGCATGAACATTCAGTGTTCTTAACTGCTGACCCATCATCTCTCAACTGTTAAATCACCAGTACTACAACCAATCCTAAAATTCAAATGGTATTGTTTATTGGAGGAAAAAAAAAAACTCTAATAAGCTTCTAGTAGAATAAGCATCTTGTATTTTATTACTGTAACTTTAAGCTAAGCTATCTGTTTGGTACATATATAAAAGAACTAAAGCACTTATAGCATTTAACCCAGAGACAGAAATCTTCAAACTTCACATTCCGAGTGATAAAAATATCAAAATCAGACAGACTTTCACTGAAACTATTTTTTGATTTTCTTCTTTTTTCAGGATTCTACCAAAATTCACAACTAGATTAACAATAAGCAAGAGCCAAGAAGCATGTAAAAAACAAAAAAGAACAGGAATCTGGGTAGAGGTCAAAGAAAAAAAAGTTTAAGTTAATGGAAAAGATAAGCGTTTACAGTAGTCTAGAGAATTTACAGTTTAACAGGTGAACAATGTGTACCTAGAAATACAACATTTTCCTCCTTAGAAACCTACACAAGAAATCTTGAAAGGGAAAGTCTAAAAGAGCAAACAAAACACTTTTCTAATAGAAAAAAAAACAGGGAGATAATTAGTATTACTATAATTGTGACAAGAGGATTGAACACATGGAACATTACACCCTGTTTTCTGAACATAAAAGGTTGTATTTTATTTACATTTACTTCTTTTGGTGTGTGTGTTTATCATGTAGAAGTCAGAGGACAACTTGTGGGAGTTGGTTTTCTCTTTTCACCATGTGGTTAAGTTCCAGGTATCAAACTCAGGTCTTTAGGCTTTTCCTCAAGCATTCTTATCTGGTGAGCCATCCTGTTGACCCCCCCAAAAGTCTGTCACTTTCTTTGTTATTGCTTTTGAGACAGGATCTTGCTATGGATCCCAGGGTGGCCTCAAACTCACAAGCCCCCACTTCAAATGCAGGGACTACAAGGAACTGCCACCACGCAGGGATGGAGATAAAGGAATTTTAAGGGACAGGCAGGTGGAGGATTGTGACCAGATAATTAAATTAAAGAGTTTGGCACTATAGTTAATAAAGGACCACTGTAAATGAACACAGAGAAACTGTTCCCTTCTTAACAACAAATCAAAAACGAATCAAATAAAACATATTATAGTAAATGAGACCTTGCATAGGCATAAAAAATTCCTATCAAAAGTTGACTGAGATTGTTGAGTGTATGATCCTTAACATCCAAAACCCATGCAGTGAATTCCTACACTGCTATAAAGGAATTCAGAAATACCCACCTGGTTTTGAATTGCAGCTTTGACACTTAATAATTATCTTGACTTCAGGACAAAGTGCTTAATCTCTCCATGTGTTTTTCTCACTGGAAAATGTGGTAGTCTACACTTCTATGGTAGTTCCTACTTCCATAGGAAGTATCTTACTATTATTATTACTGAAGATTAAATGTCATAATGCATAAAGTAATTAGGATACATGCATTAGTTACAATGATGGAGGCCAAAATGATGACCAGCATGCTCCTATTTACACAAGAAGCATGTAAAACTTCATTACAACTGTTCATAAAGCATTTTATAACAAATATGATTGCACATTTGTTGTCCCACTGGGTCATCGTATCATATGTGGAGAAACTTATTCTCTGGAAAATTAAGTAACTGCAGAAGTTATAATCTTATTCACTGGTAATTCTTGACAGGAAGTTTAGTACACGTTCATCTGTTCATCTCTTTGGCAAGTAAAGTAGGAAAAGAAGTGGACATTCTTACTGATTTCCCCTGTCACAACATTAATGAAATATTATACCTAGGTGTGGTGGCCCATGCTTATGATCTCAGCACTTGGGGAGACACAGGAAGATACGAAGGTCAAGGTTATCCTTGGCTACATAGCAAGATTAAGGGTAGCTTGGACTATAGGACATCCTGTCTCAAATAATAATAATAATGATAAACTGTGATGTGCACGACTGAAGGACCTCACTAACAATTTTATGAATGTATACAATAAAACAGTTTCGCCACAGTAGTCAGCTGCTCCCAATGACTGTAAGCAAGAACAAGTACCCCCCCATACCTTATTTTCCTTGGAAGCCAACTTCAAATGCTCCAGCTCTTCTCTGTGTTTCTGCTCCATTTCCTTTTCTAACTTAGCAACCTCTTCAGTGAGTTGCTTCCTCCTCTTTTTGTCATTCTTGGGGACAGCATTCTTCATTCCCTGAATTTTGGCTAAAAAGTCACCAAAATCATCATGTCAGAGCCCCAGGAAGGAAGGACAAAAAGCATTAAGAGGCTGGGAAGACAGAAATGTGATTATAGAAGCAATTACTCATCACACAACAATCAGCTACAGAAAAAGGCCCGGATGAAGCTTGGGACCAAGCAAGCTCGTAAACATAACGGTGAGTTTGTTCGGTTTGATAGGACAATAGGGGGTGAAGTCATCTTTCCACCTTTCAAGTATCCACCAGATACTACGGTGAGGCACTTCCGACCGGAGCACCGCGGCCGGCTTCGGAAACCTGGGTAAGAAGGGGGTCAAGACCCCGGTTCCAGGCACTCTTGGAGAATCGCACGCGGGCGGCACCGGCACTAGGGGCTCTGGGGCCGATGAGACCACAAGGGTGACCCGCAAGTCTGCACGGACCGAGTCAGTCGCCGTGCAGGCTCGCGAGAACACAGCCGCCACCCTCCCGGCCCGGGTGTGGACCATTAATTCCCAGCCCTCGCGCGTCACCTTGCAGCTCCTTCTTCTCCTTGCGATGCCTTCTCACCAGCTGCTCCTCATCATCAAGCTCCTCCGCCAACACCTCCTCCATGACCACCAGGAGGCCGGGGACGACCAGGTGGCCTGGTGTACACTGTGGAGGAGCCGGGCACCACCCGGAGGCCAGCACCTCCCACCCCGCAGTCCTCATCCCGTGTGCCATTGGCCGCAGCGAAGGCCCAGCCCCGCCTCAGGGCGGCTCCAGATCCAGGCCTAGCCACTGAAACCTAGAGGGCCGAGCCAAGCCTGGGACGCATGCACGCTGCTGAGCCGGCTTCAGCGCAAAGCTACGGCGTCAGGCGATTGGCTCTGAAGGCAGACGCACAGCGATGACGTAACGAAAGTCATTTTGCGTGGTTTTCGATTTTTTTGTGTGTGTGCTTTGAAACATCTCTTAGTGTTTGGACTCCTTTGCTTGCTAGGTTTAATTTTTTTTTTTTTAACTTTTTAAAAATGCGTAGTAGGGGACGTGGGGACACATTAGCATACGGTAAAGTATTAAGCTGTTTCCAAGGTGGCAATAACGCAGCTAAGTAATCAAAGAAACGACTCCTTTTGAAACGTCTATAGGAAAGAAAAGAAGGCTATATAAAGGAGTAAACGTCGTAAAATTCAGGGGCTTGGTTTAATAATACCTTAATTCAATGATGAGTTTGCCAGAGTGTCTGGAAGGTTTCAAAGAGTAACAGGTTTAAACCAAATTTGCCACAAACTCAGTTTACTGAAGCAAATGGAGAATGGGGAATTCTCACGGAATGAAACGGAAAATATTCCAAAAGAGGAGAAAGAGACCCAGAGTAGATGATCTAGTAAGATAAAAATATGTGTGATAGGAATACCTGAGAACAAAGCAAATGAGGCTGAAACAATAGACTGACTTTATTTCATAGATGAGCTCTGAACTGGGCGGACAGATGGAAAAAGCTGGGGAAAAGTTAGCTGAAAAGAGCCACCCAGTGTGGTGACACATGCTTTTAAGCCCTCTTTTCAGGAGGAGCACTGTGAATTCAAGGCCAGCCTGGTCTACGTACTGGATTCCAGGCAACCCGCTACATAGTGAGACCCTGTCTCAAAAAAACTTTAAATAAATTCAGTGACAAGAAAGCAACACCTTGGGCTCGAGAGACAGCTCAGTGGTTAAGAGCTCTAGCCACTCTTGCAGAGGACTGGGGTTCAGCACCCACATGGAGCTGTTAGCCATAGGTAACCCCAGTTCAGGAGATGCAAAGCCCTTTTCTGACCTCCAGGGGCATTGTATGACTCCAGTGCACTTAACATTCATGCAGGCAATACACTCATACACAAAAATAATTTCAAAAATTGAAAAATAAGGTAACACCTAGACATATCCTAGTTTTTAAACTTCATGGACAGGGCGAAAAATTGTACAAGTTTCCAAACAAAGCAATCAGATTATTTTCTCATGCAATGCTAGATGCCAGAAAATAATGAATAATATCATATTAAAAACCTCAGCAACCCCTCAGTTATCTCAGTAATTAAGTTCGATAAATTCATTTGTTCCTCAGTAAACTTTAATTCAACATTGGCTTGACACTAGAACCTTAAAAGGGAATAAGCATTGCTTAGTATCCCCAGGAAAAGAAGTCTCACAACAGATGGAAATTTTATTTCTTAATACTATTATGTCTCATAATTTTTTTAAAAAGAAAATGAGAATGTAAAAGATGTTAAAAGGATATGGGAATGGAGATATTTTCCAAAATAGAAAAAATGAAAAGCCTAAGCAAGTGATAAAGATCTATTTAGGTTTGTTATGATATATAAAGAATGAGACAAAAATAATATAACCTTAAAATTTCTATGGTCATAGTTTAGTCAACTAGTTTAAAGAACAAAATATATATCTAGTCAAGGTTTATTTGGGAATATTTGGGTTTTTACCCAAGCCTTATCTACACAGTACACGATAATTAAAAGTACCATACTGGTGGAACTAACCTTATTGGATATCTAACAGCCATAGTTTGAGGGCTATACTAATGTGGTCAGAGGGACTTAAAGGACAGTTTTTGCCCCTTGCCCTCCAAAGTCGACTAAGTTCCAGGAGACTATGGATCATCTCTTAAAATGTCCTGTAACTGTGGTGAGTCACCTGTCCTCTTGTTCAGGGAGGACATGGAAACCCCATGAGATGGACTTGAACCAGCGTCCAGTCTCCGAAGAGGAGGGTCAACTCAGAGGAAACATCTCATTCATGCTTCCAAGTGAAGCCAGACATGGTCGAGCAAGACCTTTGACTTATCTTCGCATAGATGGAACTGGTAAAAGAAAGGAGCCAGGAGCTCCACCAAAGCCGATGTGACCCCTGAGGATCGGATCCTCAAATGACCCTAAGTGTAAAAATAAGTTGATTTATTTGGGCCAACTGTATGGTCCTAAACACCCAAAAGGGAAGAATAACCAAAGGGTAAAGAAGTCAGTATATTTCTTTAAGAGTTCAAGGGATTACACTTCCCAGACATTAGGCTTAAGCCTATATAAAACATTATTTAGACAATTATTTCTCACTGCTGATTTTGTTCCTGACCAGAAAGTTCTGCTCAGATGTAAGACTTCAAATCTTGGTCTCCAATACTGTAGTGCCCACCTGCAGCTAAGGGAGACAACCAGCTACTGTTCTAAAATGATGGATAAATTTGTTTTCTACCCCATCTAGAAACCTTTGAGAGGGAACTGACACTGATTCTAAACACTCCAAGAGTTATCAAAATACCTGAAAGCAAATCCTGAATCAATCACTCTAGAGTCCAGCTTTGGAAGACAAAAGAAAAATGAGGAGGAACCCAATAGAGAGATGCTTTTGGATGCCCTTGTCAAGAAATTCCAATGGACTCTCATATGAACATTTGACAACTGACCTGTTCAATTTGGCAATTGACTTTTTTCTAGTTTCCTGTCTAGAACTTGTAATGCTAATTACTCTTGCCTTTACTTCTCCTTCCATCTCCTATTCACCAGTCAAGGACTTTCTTTTCCCCTTGGAGATAAGAGTTATGCAATTTGGAAGGCTTATAGATAGATCTGCTGAAGGGGTACTCCAATTGACTCACCCTGAGTCCCTGTTCAGCATGGAAGAAGCCATAGCAGCCTCTGTCCCTATTCCCTATTGGCAATTTGGATAACGTCTTCAGAGGACGGTGTGATAACAATAGGAGGTAGAAATTGGCTAGGAAGTTAGGGCAAAAAGACTCTCGAAAAAGTAGCCAGTTTCTTGGCTAAAAGTCAAAATGTCCTTGGGCCTCTTAACAACATACTCTGTTCCAAAGACCAAAAAAGTTGAAAGTATTCGGGAGCTTGTATCTAATCCTTAAAAGATTTTAGGGTTACCTCTTCAGAGGGGGAAATGTTAGAGTAGCCAAAAGACCCATAAAAATAAATAAATCAAAGAAGAAGAAAGAGTACATGAAGTTATTAGAAAAAAGTGATGGGGAGATATGGGAGGAGTTGGAGGGGAGGATCTGGGCATGGATTTGATCAAAGCCCAGGAAATTCTCAATAAATTATTCATTTTAAAAAATAGTTTAACTTTTACAAAAACTTCATTGAGAATTTCAAACATGTATATAAGGTGTTTTGATCAAATCTATGAATCCATACCCACTCCCTCCACTCCAACATTCCCCTCTCTGAAGAAGTAACCCTAAAATCTTTTAAGGATTAGATACAAGATCGCAAATACTTTTGACATTTTTGGCATTTGGAACAGAGTGTGTTGTTAAGAGGCCCAAGGACATTTTGACTTTTAGCCAAGAAACTGGCTACATTTCTTTGGGTTCTTTTTGCCCTAACTGCCTAGCCAATCCCTACCTCCTATTCTTATCACACCATCCTCTGAAGGGGTTACCCAAATTGCCAACAGGGAATAGGGACGCCAACCACTCTGGCTTCTTTCATGCTGAACAGGGATGTAGGGTGAGGCAATTGGAGTGCCCCTTCAGTGGGTCTATCTAAAAGACTCCCAAATTGCATAACTCTTGTCTCTAAGGAGAAAGAAAGTACCTGAATCATGAATAGGAGAAGTAAAGGCAAGGTAATTAGCATTACAAGTTCTAGACAAGGTACTAAAAAAAGAACAGGGCTATTTTCAAATGTTCATATGAGAGTCCGTTGGAGTTTCTTGATAAGAACTTCCAAAAGCATCCCTCTATTGGGTTCTTCCCGATTTTTCTTTTGTCTTCCAAGGCTGGACTAGTTGGTTGGTGTATTAGTCACTTTTCTGTTACTGTGATAGAAACACTGACCCAAGCAATTTATAGCAGGAAGAATTTATTTGCACTTATGGTTCCAGGGAAATTATAGTCTGTCATGGCAGGGAGGCATGGTGGCAGAGGTGGCTGGAGCAGGAGCAGCAGAAGTGAAGCTCTCACCTCATCACACAGGCACAGGACGCAAGACAGAGACTGGAAATCTGGCAAGGCTAAAGAATTCTCCAAGCCCACCCCCAGTGACGTGGCCACACCTTCTAAGACCTCCCAAAAGAGCGCCACCATGTGGGGACAGAATGTCCAAATACTTGGAGCCTATGGGGGACATTTTCATTCAAACCATCACAGCTGGGAAGAGTGGCTAGATACTCAGGTGAGGGTCCAGTGACCCTGCTTGGCACTCCTTTAATGAATGAGCACACTGTCAACAAGCCCAGTTGTGACTATGTTTAGCAATCAGGCTTAGCCAAAGTCATGATGATGGTAGTTATTTCATGCAGAAGAGACTGCTGTATAGCTTCATATTATTAAAAGGACCTGGAATTTAAAAGAATTTGGTGCTAGGAGCCACATATGAGGGAGAACATACATTGTTATTTGTTCTGAGTCTGTGTTACTTCACTTAGTATAACAGTTTCTAGATCTATCCATTCACCTGCAAATTTCATTATTTCATCTTTCTTTGCTGCTGAATAGAACTCCATTGTGTAAATATACCACATTTTTGTTAACCACTCGTCAGTTGAGGGACACTTAGGTTGCTTCCATCTCTTTGCTATTGTGAAAAGAGCAGCAACAAACATGGTTGTACATGTGTCTCTACAATAGGATGAGTCCTTTGGGTATATGCCAAGGAGTGGTATAACTGGGTCATATGGTAGGTTCATTTTTAGTTTTTTACGATTTCTCCACACTGTTTTCCATAGAGGCTGCACAAGTTTGCAATCTTTTGAGTCAAGATCTGTATACCCTCCCACATTATTGTTTCTGTAAGAAACAGCCAGAAGACATTCTCAAATATTCAGGGGTTAAGAAAATTTGTCAAAGAAGAACTTTCTCTGAAAATATTGCTGAATGATGTGCTGAGGCCAATAGAAAAGTCCAATTAAAATAACACAAGAGGCCAGGCATGGTGGGACACATTTTTAATTCCAGAGGCAGGACGATCTCTGTGGGTTTGAGGCCAGCTTGGTCTACATAGCGAGAGTTACAGGCCAACCAGGTCTGCATAGTGAGACCCTGTCTCATAAAAAAAAAGAGAGAAAAACCTTAAGTGGGAGAAAATTGCACTTAAAAAGGAACATTATGAAAGTATTTAAGGGGCATGAAGTTTGACTTATTGTATACAGGATAATAAAGCTAAATGCAAAAATTAGATTTGTAAGTTGGATCTAAAAATGTCAGTTTATATTGTTTTGATTTCTCCACACCATAGACTTAGCAAACTATTAAATGTATTACTTGATATGCAAGTACAGAAATAAGTAGGCAAGCACAAATTCTATTAAGTACCATGAATAAAACCAATAATGTGCTATTGCAGAGTTCAATAGAATGTGTGGATTGGAATGAGACTCGATTTATGACCAGGGATGGTATACCTGAGAATTAATATATAGACAAAGATCTGAGAAGTGACGCTTTCAGAGTAAGTGGAGTGGGTTATTTCTGAAATAAGCAATATGTCCCTGCTCTTTTGTTTAATATTATTATCTTGAACAACATTAGCATGTCCTATCTGTGTCACAGATGTTACATGCCACCTTTCCCACCAAGATATTCAATGTGATGCATGTTTTGAAGCAGATATTGTGAGGTTTCTGCACCCAACAACTTACAGGAAAAAAATTGGTGGCGAATGAAAATAAGCAATAGTCTCAGAGTCTGCTAAAGATGATACTTCTTTGTCAATACTTGAGTATTTGTCCTACTCAAAACATCAGAAGAGGTGAATGTTATCCTCAGCATCCTCCCTCCTCTCAATCTATGTCCTAACCCTGTTTTCTTGCTCTCTTTCACACTAGCTGCAGGCAAAAAAAGTACACATGCTATTCAATCTTCCCCAATACTAAACAAATCCCAAATACAACTGGATACCTGACTACTCCTCCCCTAATCTCGAACAAAAGAGGGGAGAAAAAATAGAGACTAGGATGACAAGTTCCCAGTTAGTTGTTTATTTTTTAAGGCCTTTAAAAAATTTACTTAAGACAGAGTGAATATCTATAGTTGATAGATAAACCTATGCTTTGTGCAACTTTATATTTTAAGATTGACTGTTACTGAATATATACAGATTTTTAAATTCAAGGAATTTGGGTAAACTATTTCACAAAGGGTGAGGAAAAATTATAAATTAGAAGAGTAGGTTCCTGATGTCCCATCTCATACATGCCATTCTAGTCTTTGTAAAATAGAGATAAGAATATTGGCAGTGATTTTTGAAAGTCTAACCATCAGGGAAATATAAGTAAATCCTCATAACTTATTCTAGGTACATTTTGAGAAAGATGAAATGGTATTGTATCTAATGATTTACTTGTTCCCTTCCCTCCTTTAATAGATTTGGTTTCACTGTTCCAAAGCTAGGGCTTTCCTTTGTCTTCTTTTCCCTTTTAAACTGCTCCTATGCACCAGTAATTATGATCAGAGACAGTTCCTTGTGCTTCTGCTATTAAATCCATTAGCATCTAATAGAGTCTAAATATGGAGTAAAAGGTGAGATGGACATAAGACTAAAAAGAAACCCAAGATTTTGGAAATCTATACATGGTAAGTCAGAATGTATTAGAAGATCACAGAATTTATAGAATATGAGTAGTTAGAAAAGAGCAAATAAGAAAGTGGGAATTTCTGTTCTGACTCAACTCCATTTGTTTCTTGTAATAATTACTTCTTTCTCTACCAAGTACAATAGTAAGGAGAAGGTATTGGCTAATATAATCTTTATGTTGGACTGTGACTATGTAGGAATTCCTGTTGCACTCTATTTTCATTTAGTCAAAAAAAAGCTCTTTAATTCAAATCATAAAACTATTGCAACCAATAATATCAAGATTTGGAAACCCATGATTTGGAAGACCATGGTTAGAATACTTCACCCCTACATTTTTTGCTTATACTGGTATTCAATCACTCATGGTATATATTTTGAGTAACATGTCAAATGGAGTTACCAATGGAAAGTCTAGAGTGATGATTTATTAAGAGAAGGGGGGAGGACAGAGGAGGGGAGGGGGGAAGGGGAGGGAAGGGAGTAAGGAAGGGTCAGGAGGGAGGGAGGCAAGGAGGGAGGGAGGGAGGAAGAAATTTTAAAAAGGAAATATTATTTGTAGATGAAGTCTATTTGGGTGTTTCACATTCCTTTCTCCAATTCCAGTCCCCAGATGTGACCACTGTACAAAATCCACTTATTATTAATATTAAGTAGAAATAGTCGCAATTTAATCCTTACCAAATGTATTACTTTCCTTGGCCTGCAAAAACAAAGTGCCAGACTCTGGATAGTGTAAAACAAAAAAAATGTATTATCTCATGATTATGAAAGCTAACATCCAAAATCAAGATTTGGGCAAGATCATACTCTCTCTGAAAGGACTGGGCTGAGACTTATTACTTTCTTCATCTTCAGATTTTATTGATTCTTTTGTTTCTAATTTCTTAAAGTGGAAGCTGCAGCAATTGAATTGAGGCTGCTCTTCTTCTTAATATGTAGTTTCATGGGATAATTTTTTTCTCAATATTGTTTTAAATATCCCACAAATTTTGATATGTTTTCATTGTAATTTCTATTCTTTCTTTGGCGCATGAGCACGTGTCATTTAGGGCATGGCATCATTAGGAAACTATTTTGTTGTTATGCTATTACTTTTTTGAGATAGGGCCTGGCTGTAACCTCAAACTCAACTCACCTCCTTCAGCCTCCCCAGTACTGTGATCACCATGTCCAGGCAAAAATCTCTACATTTTTATCTGACCTTCAATGCCCTCCTTCAAAACCAATGATTAGATATAAGCCAATGTTTCATGAGCTTTTCCAGAAGAGACAGACCAACTAATGATAGGCCAAATAAACAATTTCACCCAAATCTAGCTTAATGAACCAATGAATTTAATTAGGGTTGCTTACAGAATCAGGTGAGGGGTTAGCAACAGGAACGTGGGTGAAAGGCTATTTACCAGAGCAAGGCAAACTTACAAATGGTTACACCACTGAAGAAATGTCTCTCCCGGAGCTTTAACTGCTTATGTATCCTGAAGGACAGGCAGGACATAAAACCATCCCTACATCCATGACAGAATGTCACTGTGCCTAATCCTGTGCAGGCTTCATATGGTTAATCCCAACTATTGACAGCTCAAGAGGGCAAAGGCTCTGTATCATGCCCAGAGGACAGCATTCCACAGCACTCTACTGGTTTTTCCAGTCCTTATATCCTTTTAGCCCTGTTTTACAATGTTTCCTGAGCCTTGAAGGGGTATGTCCCACTTATGCTGAGCATTCAATAGTCACTTATTCGCAGCCCTTTGACCAGTTATAAGTCTTTGCATTAATAACTACCCACTGCAACAAAAAAGGTTTCATTGACCAAGGATAGCAGCAGCAATAATCTATGAGCATAAACATAGGTATTTAGAAAGTAATTTGACAGATACATCATATCCATTTAGCAAACAACAGCAGTATTTTCCCAACGAGGGCCTATGACTTCCCAGCCTCAGGCTTTTGCCCTGACTTGGGGTACCAGATAGAAATTCCCTCTCATGAAGCTGACCTAAAATCTAATTAATTGTATCCATAACAAATGTGCCACTATTACACCAGTAAGCACATCTTGTCTGACATGTTGGTCATATAGCATGAGGGGTTATTTATAACAATTTTTTTCATTGGCCTGAAGAACACCTTCCAGCACTATGGAAACTAGCCAGTAGGAAAGATGTTTCCAGCTGAATTCCAACTTGACATCTCCATGTCCTGCAGCCAGAGCATGCAGTCAATTCAGCAATAAGGTCTTAGGATCTAGTTCTGGTGTGCTACCAACAGAAGTGGCAGTAGCCTGTATTGTTTGGGGGAGTCTCAGGGGACTCCTCAGTCAATAATTCATAGGGAGGTAGCACGGTCTCAGCACTGGGATTTTCAATTAATATCTTGATGACTTCTGGAAGCACCTTTTTCTATCCACACAAGGTACCTTTCAAATTTTTTACTGTTTTAATATTTTCAGGCATTAGTTATTGGAGGATTTTTCTCATTTATCTTGTAGCATGATGCATGACTTACCCAACCATAAACTTCCTAAGCATTTTCCAGCTGTGCCTGGTCCTTGCATCCTGTGTGAACTAATTTTCTACCCTTGCTCCTTGTGTGTGCTGCATGTCTTTCAGATGCTTTTCTAAATCTGTAAATCACTCAGAGTTTAGCATGGTATCATCATGAAATGAAATATTTTGGGGGGGCCAGGGAGATAGATCATCAGAGGAAAGCACTTACCACCTAAGCCTGATGACCTGAGCTCAATCTCCAGAACCTACTAAGAAGCCAGATATTGTGGTATGCAGCTATAATCCTGTAGGAGGAAGTGTGGCCTGAACAACCAGCGCATGCCGGCTGCAAACCCGCCAGAAACATCGGCTGAAGCAAACCTGTGTTCTGCCAAAAGACATAGAGACAGCTGACGCAAAAATGGCCTGATACAAAGAGCCAATGAGGAACAGACACAACCTATCAATGAACCAATGGGACACCAGGAGGGGGGATATAAGGGAGCCCCATATCCGCATTAAATGAGTCTGCAGCTGCTCACACTGCCTGCTTCTCACCTGACTCCCAGAGTCTGTGTCGTACCCCTGCCCAGAGGGCCCCAGGACACCCGCAACATAATCCCAGCACTCCTACAGCAAGATGAAAGGCTAAGGCAGGACATGCAGCTGGACACTTTGGAGTATGCTACAGAGTGGCAGAAACAAGAAAGGCCCTGCCTCAGCAAGGGAGAAGGTGAGGACTGACTCCAGAAGGTTGTCCTCTGACTTCCACACTTGCACTGTAGCACGTGCATGCCCCCCCACATATATTCACACCCAAGAACATAAATAAAAATTTAAAAATAAATCTTTTTGCAAAGAAAAATATTAGCAAAGTCCAACACAGCATGAAAGATGCCATCACTTATATCAATCAATCATCTCCTCAAAGACCAATGTTGGATACCGCGGCGTAGATGGTGGCCCTGCCTTCATGGGCACTCCACACAGCAGTTGCTCTCCATGAGCCATCTTGCTTCCTCATGGTGAGGTGCTACCACAGGGCTGCCATGCATCTTTCCACCTTCAGCACTGAATGGGACTAAGTCTGGCCCTTGTTGCTCTGACAAGCCTAGAGCCAAGGGAGAGTACACCTGCCATGTCCACCTGGTCTGATAGTCTCTGTACCTGAACTGCAGCTGACATGCTGCCTTTCTGTTGATCACCTGACTGTGGAAAAGGCCCTGGGCTAGGCAGTTTCCACATCCAATATCCTTTCCTGCAGGAGAGAAATGTGCACAGCTTACTCTGGAGGGATAACTGCCTACCAGTGGAACAAGCTTAGTCCTTTTCACCTGCACGTGCCATCATTTGTACCTTCACTGACCTTTTGCTCAGGCTTAAAGCATTCCAGAGGATCACAGCCCTGAATTTAGCTTCTGTCATTTCTTTTCCTTAGAAACTCTAACTTGACACAAACCTTGCCATATTTGCTTTTGGGTGACCGAAACAGGCCCCTTTGTCCATTCTTTATTTTTCTCTTCCCCTTTTGATTGTGTTATCACTTTACATGTCAGGCTATTTCATTCAGATCTACCAGAGAGCCTCCTACCTCATAAAGATCAAATCATAACAAGGGGATCAGCAAGCCACCAAACCCTGAGGTCCCTGCTGAATCAACCTCTTTCTCAAGTCCCCTTTGAACACAGTCCTGTCTGGTCCAGTGAACTGGGAATTAAATATCACCTCTCCCATGCCCAATTTTCTCAGTAATGCCTGTCCTTTCTAATATCCTTCAGTCCCTTAATTTATGGGAATCTTAGCTAGAAATAACAAAGTGTCCCTAATGGCTCCATAAACCAGCCCATAAAAAACTGATTTCTCTCTTAATACTCCAGATGATGCTGTCTTTTCCTAACAAGGGATAAATAGTTGTGTAACTCAGTTTCTCTTCTTCCACAGTACTTAGACTGATTCCATCTGTTCCCATGTTCCACAGCTTCATGAGCCAGACTGTAAGAAGCTTGCTTATTGCTTATATAAGTATTATGCAAGGGCTGGAGAGATAGCTCAGAAGTTAAGAGTGCTTTCTGTTCTTCCAGAAGACCTGAGTTTGGTCCCTTGAACCCACATTGGGTAGCTCACAACTGCCTGCAACTCCACCTCTAAAGAACCTGAAGACTTCCTCTAGCCTCTGTGGACACACACACACACACACACACACACACACACACACACATTTTTTAAATTTAAAAATTATTTCCCAATTCAAACAGTTCAAAGGTAAAATATTCCATGATTATCAGTTTCCAGTATATGGTCATTATTAAATTGATGAGGTCATCATCTGCATGTTGTATTGTGGGTAGTCCCTTCCCAAGTTAAAGAGTGGACCTGACAGCTATCTTCTATCACTTCTGGATCACTCTCTTCCTCTTACTGTCTGATTCTTCACTTGAGTTCCATGTTTGCAGATCTCAGAAACAGCTGCTTAGTATGGACCCTATTTCTATTTTCCTTTCCTTAGGACCCTGTCAGCTGCAAGAAAGTGCAAGCCAGCACTTCCATCTCATTCTTTCTCATTTTTTACATGTTTCTTGCCAGTTCAGTGACTAGTGCAGAGGACAGCATCCGTGTCTTCAATATCAAGTACATTTTGTCTGGGTGGCCTGCTCAACCTCATCTGCATGCCTTATTGCCCAGGGCAAAGGCCATGTAACTGAGGCTACACTATGTTTACAATCCCATCCCATGTGTATGACTTTCAGGGATTGTAATATATTCTCTAGTCCATCAGCTATTTGGGGGCATCCCTGTACTCATGTGGTGGGCCCCATTCATCAAGGAGGCCTGTCAACCCATACCACAAAAAGGAAGACAGCTTCCCTGACACTCTCCCCCACAGACACTCTACTTTTAGGCTCAGCAGCCTTTTTGCAAGTTTTTCACCCATAGCAGGGGCAGTGCAACTGCTACTGCAGCAAGAAGGCATGCCAGTCCATACCATGTGGGGAAAGACAGACATACTGGGATTGTCCTTGCAGATAGATGTTCCACCCTCTGAGAACTTAGATTCACTTGTTTGTCTCATCACCCACAACAGAGACAATGCAAGTGTTCCTCCCAAACTCATGTTTGGTTCTGTGATGCCCCATGTTCTAGCACTAAGTATTGTGTGGACTGGGGAGATGAACAGATGCCTATTTACTCCAGTTAAGATAAAAACCAAATGACAGACCAAAGCAATGATTCCACCCAAGCTTAGCTTGGCGAACCAATGAGCTTAATTAATGAAGTTACTTATAGGAGCATGTTGTGAGTCTTTTTATAGGAGCATAGGCTACACCATTGAAGAAAATGTCTCTCTTCCCATGACCATTAACTGCCTAAATATCCTCAAGGATGAGTGGGGCCTCATGAACCTCTTTCCCCTTCTCTAACAGAATATCATTGGGCCGAATCTTGCTTAAGTCTCATGTGGGTAATCACAACTGCTGAGAATTCAAAGGACAATAGCCATGTCAGGCCCAGAGAATAGTATTGGCAAGAGCCAATTCAAGATCTGCTTTCAAAATGTGTATTTTTAGTATAAATGAAAATCTTATGGTGAAGCTTTATGTGCAGAGACTACAATAAATGATTTAAATATCAAGAAAAAAAAACTTTAGGAAACTAATGCCAGTCCAGGAAATTAGAGACATTGCTTTGTACTTGACTTGATGACTGCTATAGTGTCAATATAAAAAGCTCCTAATGGGCTCATGTGTTGACTGATGGCTTGGTACTTCACTGCTCACACTGTTTTGAGAGGTGGTAGAAATTTTAGAAGGTAAAATTGAGCTGAGGAACTAGGTCACTAGAGAAATGCTTTTGAAAGTTGATACTGTGTGTCCCTGCTCTCTCTCTCTCTCTCTCTCTCTCTCTCTCTCTCTCTCTCTCTCTCTCTCTCCCCTCTCCTTTCTTTTAGGCCACCATAAATGAGTAACTCCACTCTACCACATACTCCTGCTACCATAATGTTCTGCCTCACCACAAGCCCACGGCATTGGTGTCATCTGATTATGGACTGAGACATCTAAAATCTTGAGCCAAGAAGGGTGTGGTGGTGCATGCATTTAATCCCAGCATTTCAAAGGCAGAGGCAGGTGGATCTCTGTGAGATTGAGGTCAGACTTGTCTACCTAGCAAGTTCTTGGCCAGCTGGGGCTATATACTGATCCCCTGTATGAAAAAAATTTAATTAATTAAATTAAATTAAATCCTGTGCTAAATAAATATCTCTTCCTTTATAAATTGTTTGTCTTGTATACCTAAAAGAGCAACTAAAAGCTAACTAAGGAAAAGACATAGAATGAGATATGCATAGAAGATAGGTTTGAAAATACAGAAAAAATAAATAACCTCTTTGAAAGAGGAGAACAAAGAAAGGGAAGGTAGGCAGCTAAGACAAATGACCAATATCCTTGGGGGAGGGAGGAGGAGGAGTGTAGGAAGAATTTAAAATTGAACTAGATGTTCAAAATTAGTAGACTAATTTTGAAATTCAAAGCAGATCATCCTGATAGAATTAAAGCAAGAGCTATGCCACTGCTCCATTACTGAATTTCAGGCTTTCCCAGTTTGTATTGCTGCTGTACCTCAAGAGCTAAATAAGATGCCCTTGGCACTGATCAGATCTGAAACAAGCTTCAGTTTCTACTGACCACTGTACAGTCTCTACCTACCCAGAGCATCCTGCCCTCTGCCCGTGTCAGTTCCCGTACCCATTCCTGATTGCTTCTGACCCGGTTTTTGTCTTTTATTCTCCCTACTTTCAACACCCTTACCTCCTTTTTTCACCAATAGGCTCTTATTTCTCCCTGAGAGGTCAGTGTCTCACAATGACTCACACACTAGGTCCACCTTAATCTCACTATCCACTGATACCTATTCTAAAAACTCTTGTGTTGGATTCTTTCATCTAACTCAATACATTTTGCACAAAAATAAAATTAAGATCAATTTGTCAAATTTGTTTTGTGACCTGCTGTTGTTATTTAGAAGTCTGTTATATTTTCTGTATCGTTGGATTTTTGGAAAATGTAACTTTAACAACTGTACTTTGTACCTTTTTTTTTGGACGTTCTGTGATTTACTGATCTAATTTAACAATGTTAGAAAGTAGAACTATGTAAAATAGTCTGTTATAAAATGCTACAAGAAGAAAGTTGCAATAATTACACAAAATTTAATTCTTTTGTATAAAACTTCTATTTTAAAAAGTGAAATTTCTATATCAAACACCTTGTATTGTGGTTCTTGAAATCTTAGAACTCTTTTAAAAAAACTTTAAAGTACATTCATTTGCTCACTGCAGCCTTGTCCCAAATTCATCAACAAGACTGTTTACTCTTTTTATTTTACATAAATCGAATAGTTATGACTCTTTGTACCTTTTTAACTTAATTATTTTGGAGATCTTTCAATATCAATATATGAAGATCAGTTTCATTCTTTTTAGATTTGTGCTTATCCCATTTTATAAATATATCTAAATTGTCCCAAGTCTTGGCCTGTCTAGCTTTCTTATTTCCCAAATACTGACATGGAAATACATAATAGTAGATGAGGTAGAAAATGTTGTTGGATTAGAAAAATAATCTCCTCTAAAGTAGCAGGTTCAGTTGGGCTCAACTTTTAGAAATTATTTTTATTATATTTTCTTATTTCGTCATTTATTTGTTAGTCTTGTGTGTATCCATTCTTATGAAACTGAGCATTGTTTATCTTCTTTTGTCCGAGATCATGCATTTTAGATGCCCTACAATATACCTGGCATGTAGAAAGTGCTCAGTGGACATTTGCTGAGTGAACAAACTGTGAAATGCTGCAAAAACTCTGAAACATTGAAAAACAGAAGCCTGGATAAATACACTGAGATGATCTATCTGTCAGTAGGACAAGATCAAATCAAAACAAGAAAATAAAGCCTGAATGTGCTAAGGAAATACAAGGGATACTGGTTTCTAAAGAGATGACATTTTTCTTATCCATTTTCATTCTTGTCAGCTGCTTCCATTGTCTCAAATAGATTTGTGTATGACGTGTGTGTGTGTGTGTGTGTGTGTGTGTGCGTGTATGATTGTATATATGTATGTCTCCAAAGGCTAAAGGATGTTTCACAAAGTAGCATTGGGCCTGGGGATTAGGTAAGTGGCAGACATGACTATAACATGTGAGTCTTTGGATTTGATTTGTAGGACTGGAAATAATTATAAAATTAATCTTACTCTTTATAGATATATTAATCAGTTTGAACTTCCATAAAAATATAACAGATTGCATAGCTTAAGCAACAAAAATTTGTTTTCTCACTCACAGTTCTGGTTTGGTGGAAGGTGGAAGGTCTCTTCTTCCTAACCTGCAGGTGGCCATGTTCTATGTCTTTAGGTAGCATTTTCTCCAGCATGTTTTCAGAGAAAGTGAGCTAATGATCATCCCTTGTCTCTTCTTAAAAGAACACTAATTCAGGCCAGCAGGTAAAGACACTAGCACAATAGCTACTAAGTCTGATAAGGTGAGTTTGATTTCTGGAATTCACATGGGGAGAACTGATTCCTGCAAGTCATCCCCTGACCTACACACACACTCTTATACAATAATAATTAATAATAATAACAATAATTTTTTAAAGAGCCCTAATTCTATTGAATTAGGGGTCCACTTTTATGATCTCATCAACCTCATGGTCTCCTGAATGTCCTTTCTCGAAATACAGTTACACCATGGGTTAGAGGCAATTTGGAGGAGGGAGCATAATTCAGTCACAGGTATATTTACTACTATTTTATACAAAAAGGAAAAACTAACTAACCCTATTTTTTTCATGGTACCCAAGAAAAGTTTTATATAGCTATTCTGTTGGATTTTCAGTATTACTTAAGTGTATCCCCTTAACTATACTTGTCAAGAAACCCTACACAAGTAAAAATCAAATCAAAATATGCATTTAAATAAGGAATATTATTAATGGCACTTAGGATACCTATATGATTAAATCAGGATAGAGTCCATTTTAATGTACTTCATTTTGTTCTACTGTCTTTTTGTTTGAAGAATCTTTTCTGTTTGTTTATTTTTGTTCTTCTTCTGTTTTGCTGTGTTTTGTTGTATTTTGTTTTGTTAATGAGGGCTCCTGTAGCCTAACAGACAGCTTTTCACACTTGATCCTCCTGCCTCCACCTTCCAGGTGTTGGGATTACAGGTACAGGCTGCCATATTTTTGCTTAATGCCTGGATAACATAGGTGCTTTTCGACTCTTAATTTGATGGTTTCTATGTAACTAACCTTATTTTGTATCACCTTGACAAATGTTGTACTGTTTTGTAATTAATTCTCAAATATTTATAAGGATATTGAAAATACAATGAGGTAAACTAATAACCAACTGGAATGATATTCTAATTGAGGCCATTTGTTTGGAGGCACTAACAAAAAGACCAACTGGTTAAGAACAATACATCAAAACCACATTTTGTCAGTAGGAAAAGTATTGTTCAGAAAGTTAGTAGGAAAAAAATACGTTCAGCGAGTTAAATGCTTGAATAAAGAAAAAATATTGTGTTTTTGAGTCACATTCTCATGATGTAGTCTAGACTGGGCTTGAACTTGCTATATAGGCAAAGATGACCTTGAACTCCTGAGTCTCCTGTCTTGACCTCCCAAGTGTTGTAATTACAGGTATGTGCCACCACAAAGAGCTAGCAGGTTAGTTTCTTGAAACATGACTGAAAACACCATAATGCTGTGATGTTGGAATTATTACTCTGTATGTAGACGAAAGTATTTTTAAGCAAAATATTTTGTTATAGTGGTTACTAGCTATGCCAGCTACTTTTCTTGTTGCTCTGACAAATAACTGACAGAAGCAACTTAAGGAAAAAGTATTTTATTTTGGCTTCACTTTCAGTCTGTCACGACAGGGAAGGTGTATCAGAGTTCGGGGTGGGGGAGCATGTGGTAGAGGCTTCCCAGTGTTGGCAGATTAGGAAGTGGAGAGCAGGACAAGAAGCAGGGTCCAGATACAGGGTCCAAGGCATGCACCCGGTGACCTCCATGTGTCTGAAAGTTAGACCCTATGTCCCAAAGAATCTACAACCTTTCAAAACAGTGCCATACAAGCCTGTGGGAGAGATTTTATATTAAATGTAAAACATTTTCAGAACCAATAGTCAAATTTTCAATATATCCTGGTAATCTTCCCAATCTCTTGTTGCAGTTGTGGTAACCACCATCATAAGAAGAAATGGTCTGTCTCAATGTTGTCTTATCTCTGTAGCCCCAAACTTTTGTGCCAAATGTTTATCTTTACAAATTAAAAACAGCAAGAACAAATGGTTTTCCATCATTTTTCTATTACTCTTCTATAGCCCCAGTGTACTTTCACCTGTACCCTACAGAAAATGTACATCGCTAAACATAAAATCACAGTCTTGAATATTAAAAATAAATAAAATCTTAGAAAAGGAAAATAAGCCAGGTGTGGTGGCACATGCCTTTAATCTCAGTGAGATGAGCGCCAGCCTGCTCTACATAATAAATTCCAGGCTAGATGGGGTTATAGGTAGACCCTGTCTCAAACAAATAAGTAAATAAGCATGCAAACAAAATGACAGACTCAAGGAGAGCATGCATTTGAGATAAGTCCTATGTATACCTATCATCTACCTATCATCTATATACCTACCTACCTACTTATCTATCTCTACAGGTCATTTAAATATAAAACCCTTGAGGTTTCCCATGCACTCTGAGCAACTCCATCCTCTCTTCCCAACCTATCCCCCTTCTATCCTTGGGCCTAGGCCCACTCCTGCTCTTCCTGCCTCAAAGATTTGGACAAGCTTCCTATCCCAGACCTCGCCCAATGTGTCCTGATCCCTTGTACCCAGACTAGCTGCATTCTCCAGCTTAGTTTTTTAGACCCTCCACAGGTGTGTTCCCGTTCCTGCCCTTCCCGATCTGCCTGCCACAAAACTGTCTACTAAGCTTACAAATATACCATACACCACTCATCAAATAAGCTTCTTTTTGCAACAGATGGAGACTATTGCAGTGCTCCACAACTGGTCACACACAGAGAATATATGTGTGAGAGGTGCCCAGCCCTAAGTGATACACCTACAGTGGAACTCTGCCTAAGGCTAATGGAACATAGTGGAACAGGGGTAGAGAATACTAATACATCCTTCAACTCTTATCAGCAAAACTTCCTCATACAATAGAATGTGATGCACGTAGAAGATTACAACTGGCCAAGTTTTAGAGAATAAGAGACAAGAGTGTGTGACCCTGGATAGGACTCCTATATTAAATCTCCCTCACCCATGGCTCAGGGACCATTGTGGAAGGCTGGGAGGAAGGATCATAAGAGCCAGGATTGGTGCATGATCGTAAGGAAAGATGCTTTCAGGTCTCTGGGAACTTGCTCATTTGAACTTGCAGCAATGATGACAGCATGCACAAGATCCATGCTGACTCCGTTACACCAAAACCCAGCACAGAACTAGGTAAATGGGCAGCAGGCCCAAACCTTAGCTGAGAAATTATTGGCAATTCACTACTGTAGGGTGAGGGAGAATTGATCCTCTTTAAGGGAGTGACTCTAGATAGGCTGACTAGACTCCAGTGATGAACTTGCACCAAAGTTAAAAATGCTTGACCAGATAGGCCTTAATATATATGACAGACTGCATGAAATCCAGTGGGAGGGGAGGGAATGGAGGGTTACAGATGGAGGAGCGGGTCTAAATTTGATTAAGGTATGTTATATGAATGCACAAAAACTCAATAAAAATGTACATAAAAAGCAAACAAAAAAGATACCTTTGAACTTGTCAACGTACAAGTTAGAAACCTGTTTGCTAAAATTCCTTGTGGAGGGTTATAAACATGTCTACCCATCCTCCCTCGGTCCCTGTGACAGAGTTACAATTCCATAAAAATGTACTCTGGGAAACCAGTGAATTTCCTGAGCTTACTTACACAAAGCAATGGGTAAGGGTTTATTTTCAGGAGTGTGGGTGCTCCCCATCCAAGGCTGCACCCAAGCATCAGTAACAGCATCCTTATAGCTGCACAAAATGGTAAGAGGCCCTCCCCTAGTCTTCCACTGCTCATCACTGCTTGGAGGTGTAGTTAGGCTCTCAGATACGGGTTCCGTGACTCTCCCTGCCCCTCTTTCCAGGCAGGAGATGGGGAGGTGAACAGTCAACAAGTCCCACTGCGATGATCTTGGGCAAGCAGAGGAAGATGGCATCTGTTGGAGGACAGTCCCACACTACAAAATGTTAATAGTTTTCACCAGATAATTCTCTAACTGGGAACATTTTATTTTATTGGTTTATTTATGTGTATGCATCTGTACCTGTATGAGTTTATTTATACCATATGTATGTATGCACCCATAGAGGCCAGAAGAGGCACCAGAGCTCCTGAAACTGGAATTACAAGCAATTGTGAACCACCCAACGTGGATTCTGGGTACCAAACCCAGGTCCTCTGCAAGAACAGTAAGTGCTCTTAACCACTGAGCCATCTCTCTACCTCCAAACTGAGACATTTAAAAATCTTTCTTATTGTGGAGCACGCCTTTAATCCCAGCACTCGGGAGGCAGAGGCAGGCAGATCTCTGTGA
>NW_008332654.1:1900804-1930433 GCF_000622305.1 Nannospalax galili | reverse complement strand
AGTGGTCTAACCGGGTCTTATGGTAGGTTCAGTTTTAGTTTTTTAAGCGTTCTCCACACTGTTTTCCATAGAAGCTGCATGAGTTTGCAATCCCAGGAGCAGTGAATGAGCATTCCCCTTTCTCCATATCCTTGTCAGCATTTGGTATCATTTGTTCCCTTGGTCCTAGCCAGTCTGATTGGGATAGGATGAAATCTTAAAGTAGATTATGAATTTACAGTAATGGTGTCAATATGCACAAGATTCATGCAAACTCAGTCACACAAAAAGCTGGCCCTAGGACTTGGAAATTGAACAGGAAGATCCAACCTTACTTAATCAAAGTAATATTGGCAGCTGATCACCACTGGGTTGGAAAGAGTTTGTCTTCTTTAAAGGAGTGATGGCTGAACAGACTGTAATGGATAAAAACATATCAAGGGACCTCTGTGAACACAAACTGAACTGGATAGGCCTTAACACATATGACCCAATGCATAAAATCCAGTGGGCAGACTATCGGGGTGGGTGCATATAGGAGTTTTCTCTTCACTTTTTTGATTGTTTCTTTTGCTGTACAGAAGATTTTTAATTTAATGAGGTCCCCCTTGTTGATTGCTGACCTTAATTCCTGAGGAACTTCTGTCTGATTTAGAAAATCTTTTCCTACACCTATATCCTGTAAAGTCCCTTCTGCATGAAATAACTCCAGTTGCCTCACCCTGTGTCCCTGTTCAGCATGGAAGAAGCCAGAGTGGTCCGTGCCCCTATTCCCTACTGGCAATTTGGGTAACCCCTTCAGAGGCATGATAAGAATAGGAGGTAGGGATTGGCTAAGCAGTTAGGGTAAAAAAGACCCCAAAGAAATGTAGCCAGTTTCTGGGCTAAAAGTCAAAATATCCTTGGGTCTGTTAGCAACACACTCTGTTCCAAAGGCCAAAATTGTCAAAATATCAAAAGTATTTGGGAGCTTGTATCTAATCCTTAAAAGATTTTAGGGTTACCTCTTCAGAAGGGGGAATGTTGGAGGGGAGGGAGTGGGCATGGATTTGATCAAAACACCTTATATGCATGTATGAAATTCTCAGTACAGTTTTTGTAAAAGTTAAAAAAAAATACAGATAACCTACATGCTAGGTTATTAAGCTTGTGCTGTCTGTCCGTCCATTCCTGCAGTCTTTTGGCACATGTGATCATTTAAGGTGTACTGTCTAAAACACCTTATATGGTCATGATTTGGTAAGAAGAATAGAATGCAACTCATCTCATCAGCATTTTCATATTGATTGCATGTGGATACAGTACCTATGTGAAGAAATAGATTAAATAAAATGCATTCTCAAAATTTAAAAAAAAATCTTTCTTGCTTCCTGTATCAGACACTGTATCATGATATCTTGCATAAGTTGTTTCTCATGAACTTTGATGATTTAAAAATCAACTAACCCTAAAAATTCTATTTATTATTCAATATTTTCATTGTGGACCTGAATGAGCAATGTGGCTTGAGCATTCTGAGAAATGTGGTCTTCTTATTGTTTTCTCATTTCTGACCTTGAGCAGACTGATATAGTTTACCTCTGGCCCTCAGCTTTTCCTCTGTCTTGTAGAGTTTAGATTCCCTAGTAGAAAGAACCAGGAGGAGGTACAAGGTGTCCTAAGCCATGTTTCAATCTTCCTTCTGTCATTTGAACTAATTCTTAGCCAGTGCTGAATGTCCATTGACAGTGTTCTCTAGATAGGATGTATTTAAATACTGAATTTCTAAAGGGGAAACAAATGTAAGGTATGGGAATGACTTCTGGGAATCACAAACTAACTATGTACTTAACCCGTTTTCCTACTCCACATGAAGTTTGTTTAAATTTAACTAACCTTTATGAAAAACACTGAAATCAATCTTACTATGCTCTGGACTCCCAATACAATTAACTCTTGCAAGCTTAACTGAACATATAATTTTAATCTTATATCACATTTCCTTGTGACACTGTTATGCCCCTGACTCAGAACAATGTATGTGAGCATGAGATGTAGTAATTAGACATAAAACCACTACTGAAAGCACCAATAACATTGAAAACAATGGATCCCCCACAGGTATAGGAAACAACACCTGTACAAAAGCTGATTTGTATGCCGTTCTGGGTCAATAAGAAAATAATACTACTTCCCTTGCAAAGTTTGGTTAATGATTCTTTAAGACAAGTTCATCATTCCTTCCTTATACTATGACTGATGTTCCATAACTAGAAGAGGTTCTTTACTTGGGAGGAGAGAAGAATTTTGAGAGAAATCAGAACTCTTCAGAACAGATCCGGCCTACTCTTGGTTAAATGATTCTAAGAGGCAGTTTTCCTTTTACGTGGAACTACGAGGTAAGGCCTTTCAAGAACATTCTCAATCCATAAGATTCTCCTTTACCTCTTCCAACCCTCCTCAGTTCAAAGCTAGTTTTTGTTGTTGCTGTGGTATGTTTGTTTTGGTCCTGCTCATGTGTCCTACTGGGAACTCCCATGTTCTCATCAAGGCAGAAGGGATAGCTGAACTCCACACTCTCTCTGATTCTCCTGCTATCACTCTCTATTTCTTTATTCTTAATTCCCCTGGATTTTGAGAAGATCAACTAGCCTTTCTCATTTTTTGTGCAGTCAGAAGGTGAGGGGATACTTTCCTCCTTTTTTTTTTTTTTTTTTTTTTTTTTAATTTTGCAAACATCACCAGACTTTGCAAGTGAATCCCTCTCAGAATCCTTCTAACCTGGTGTTTTAGAGAAAATCAGGAGAAGCTCATGCATTACCTTTATGCTTAAAAATCAGTTCAGCAAATCTTTCCCATTTCCTTTCCTCCATTCCCCTGCTAATAAGCACTGTAATACTTGTGATGAGAGAGGAGCAAGTTCTACGATTTAGAATATGGGTTAATCATTACTTTTCTGTTCTCATTTTCAGACCCAGCAGTTTTGGCCCAACAGGGAAATTTCCATGCTACAAGTTACATATACTGTAAAGAATTTGTATTGCTCTTTCTTGCATCTTACTTCTTTTTTTGAGGAGGTGAAGGTCCTTGCAGAGCATTTATCTTATTTTGTTGTTATTAACATCCAATGAGGTATATAGAAGCTGCCCAATTTTACAGAAGAAAAAAGAAACCTGAAAGGATAAGAGACAGGCTAGGGCTAATTAGTTAAAAAAACACTTTGTTGCATTAAAGCTACATATGTCATACTACCTCAGTGCAATAAAGGAAACAAGAAGTTCTTCCCATGTATCTATGTCATATAGATTAAAGACTATTTTCAGACATTGTGAACATAGTAAAAAGTCCCGAACAAATATAATTAGTGAAATATTCAAGTCTATTTCTAGGATCTGACTCGAGCTTTAAAAGACTGACAAGATCACAAAAGGCTGAACTCAAGGTCATTAAGACAGAGGCTCAAATTCATGAGACATTTCCTATATCACAGAGTCAACTCAGCTCTCACTTCCAAGAACTGCTCAGTTAGGAGGAAATCATGCCATCGTGTCTTTTCCCTTCAGTACCCTGAGGTAATACAGAGAAAGGAGAGCCCTTCCAATCGCCACTGGTTTTGTTTCAGACCTGTATCTTAGCTCTTCTACATCACTTCTTAGGTCTTCAGTGAGTAAGGAAAAGACCCTAGCTCTCTGTCTACTTTCCTGGACTTTCTATAGGTAGAGTCAAGCTTTCAATTTTCCTTATTCTTTTCTGCAAAGTGTTACATATTTTTCTACTCTTGGCATGACCTTATACTTTCAGGTTTATGATTCTGTCTTCTGGAGAAGCAATGAAATCCCCTGAAGCTCAAGGTAAAACTATTATGCTAGGCTCAGTAGAGTATTTCTTTCACGATTTCTTAACCTAACAAGCTTCTTACCTTTCCAGGATGTGAAAGTAAAGAGGCGGCATTTAAATCTCATCCTTGTAAAATCCAGACACTGTTTGTTTAGGCTCAATTATGTCCCTCAAGACTCCTTAACAGGCATTTCCAAAAGACCCAAGAAGTCTCTTAGACCTGCTCTGGTATCCTAGAGGTTTTAAAGAAACCCTTCAGTTAGCTCAAAGCCTTTGAGTGGGAACTGACACTAATTCTAACCACTCCAACAGCTATCAAAATGCGTGAAAGCAAGTCCTGAATCTATCATTCTTGAGTTCAACCTTGGTAGACAAAAGAAAAATGAGGAGAAACCCAATAGAGGGACGCTTTTGGAAACTGTCATCACAAAATTCCAATGGACTCTCACGAACATTTGAAATTTGCCCTGTTCTGACTTTTTTCTAGTTCCCTGTCTAGAACTTGTAATGCTAATTACTCTTGCCTTTACTTCTCCTTCACATCTCCTATTCACCAGTCAAGGACTTTCTTTTCCTACTACAGATAAGAGTTATGCAATTTGGGAGTCTTTTAGGTAGACCCACTGAAGGGGTACCCCAATTGCATGGAAGAAGCCAGAGCAGTCTGCATCCAGATTCCCTGTCTGCAAGTTGGGTAATCTCTTCAGAGCATGATGTCACAAGAATAGGAGGTAGGAACAGGCTAGGCAGTTAGGGTAAAAAGACACCAAAGAAAAGTAACCAGTTTCTTGACTAAAAGTCAAAATGTCCTTGGGCCTCTTAGCAACATGCTCTGTTCCAAAGGCCAAAAATGTTGAAAGTATTTGGGAGCTAATCCAATCCTTAAAAGATTTTAGGGTTGCCTCTTTTCAGAAAGGGGAATGTTAGTCGCATAAAGTCTCATTAAAAAGAAGAAGAGGAAGAAGAAGAAGAAGAAGAAGAAGAAGAAGAAGAAGAAGAAGAAGAAGAAGAAGAAGAATTTGGTTTGATAAGAATAGGAAGTAAGAATTGGCTAGGCAGTTAGGGTAAAAAGACCCCAAAGAAAAGTAGCCAGTTTCTTGGCTAAAACCCACAATGTCTTTGGACCTCTTAGCAACCTACACCATTCCAAAGGCCAAACATGTCGAAAATATTTGGAAGCTTTTATCTAATCTTTAAAAGATTTTAGGGTTATCTCTTCAGAGAAGGAAAATGTTAGAGTAGCCAAAAGGCCCATAAAAAATAAATAAATAAGAAGAAGAAGAAAGAGTACATGAAGTTATCAGAAAAAAAGTGATGGGGTGATATGGGAGGAGCTGGAGGGGAGGGAATGGGCATGGATTTGATCAAAACACCTTATATGGATGTATGAAATTCTCAATAAATTATTTTAAGAAAAAAGAAAGTGTGCAAACCATATGCTGTGAACTCAACATTTAGGTGTAGGTGAGTGTAAACAGTTTAATGAGTTAAAAATATAAACATTCCCTAGCTCACTGTGCTTCTGTTTTAATTTAGTGATGCCCATCTTTTGGGTTTTCTTCAAATGAAAGGAAAAACAAACTAGTAAATGTAGAAAAATCTAAGTAATGATGGTAAGCTAAGCAATGATGGTACATTCCATATATTTTCTTATTTGTCACAAATATCCCAGGAATGAGGTAAAATATCTCTACTTTTAGGACTAGACAAATGAGGTGCAAAGAGGTTCTGCTAACTTAAGATTACCACTCAGAGGCAGTAGATTCGATATAATTTTGTCTGATTGCCAACATTGAACTCTTCTGTCACAAAGGACAGAAAAAGTTGAAGCATATGTTTATACCACGGAAAGCAGTTATAAACAGTATAGGAACATAATTAATATAAATATACATTGTATAGGTATTTATAAAAAATATACTTCTTCAGTAGATTTCAGAATTTCATATTAAACTATTTACCCAAAATATGGTATCCCATGTATAACTCTCCTTAATCTTTCCATGTTTTTCTCACATGAAATGTTATTTGTAGCTGCTATATATAATTATTTAAGACCCCACACAAGTAATACCTTCCTGCACTGTTAGGCCTATATACCCGACATCGTCACACCTTCCACAGGGTGACTGATTTCATCTCTCTTCCACTCGAATACACTGCTCATGACCAAAAGAGTGTGGCAAATGTGACCTCAGGCATAGTCCAAAACCTTGGATTTCAGAGAACTAATAGCGTTTGTTATTTGCCCTTGGGGATGGGAGTATTTCATATCTGGAGAGAAGTACAGCCAGCTAACAGTCTCATCTGAGCCTAGACCCCAGCTAGACCTTTAGCCATTAGCTGAATACATCTGCAGCTGAGACTGGGTAGACAACTACTTCACTGACTCTCAAGATTGTGAATAGTAATACATTATTTTTTAATCCACAACGTTTTAGGATAGTAAGTTCTTTTTTAAAATATTATTTATTTGCATATTACATCTATGTGCATTCTGCCTGTATGTATGTAACTATACCACATGTGTGCGGTGTCTGCAGAGGCCAGACCTCATCAGATCCCTTGGGACTGGAGTTAAGGATAATTGTTTGCCATCATGTGGGTTCTGGGAATGAAATTTGGGTCCTCTGCAAGGGAAGTCAGTGCTTTTAACTGCTTATCCCTCTCTCCAGCCTTGGACAGTAGATTCTTAAAATTTATAAACAGGATCTGGTATTACAAAATAGTATTTTTGTAAAAAATGGGATGGGGGGGTGATTGCTACAGATACCAAGGAACAGAGGAGGACCAGTTAAATATTGTTTGTACAAACTTGGAAGATAGAAAATGGACCAGATGAATTTAATGATTTCAATAAAAAGAGGAGAATTGCATCTTTTAGTGGCATTTGATAAAGTATTATAAGGAAAAGTTTACATTTTCTATTGATGGCCTTAAAAATTACCAAAAATGTAGCAGCTTAAACAATGCAAATTAATTAGATTGCAAATCAGAGTCCAACACAGCTCTCAATGGTAAAACCAATACTTTATGAGGACTAATGTAAGATCCCTTTTCCTGCTTATTTGGGTAGTTTTCAGAGTCCTTTTTTTGTGATTATAGACCATTTGTCCTGGCTACTGTCAGGTGAAGGCCATTTCCACTGGGCAAAGACCAGCTTTCTTATTTGATGCCCTATCATCTTCTAGGCCAACAGTCCTATCACAGCTGGAAAATGTTCTCAGTTTCTAAAGACCCACATGATTAGGTCATTTAGATTAGTCTCCTCATCTGTAGGTCTACACCATATGCATTTTATCTTCAAAATGTCCTTTGATATGCAAAATAAAACTCATAAATTCTTGGGATTAGATTGTGTATGTCTTTGGTGGTACTATTTTGCCTACCACTGACATGAACCAAAGAAGGAGCTTTCTATTTGCAACAGACTTCAAAGGAAATATACAGGGTCCAAGCCAGTCTTTTAACTACTAGTAGGTCTTCAATGGGTGTAAAGACCACAGGATAAAATTGAGATGTAGGATACGGTTATAAAATACCTTCAGTAGATCTCTGAGGGATTGTAGGCAGTGATGTGGAAGTTTACTTAGAGATACAAAAAAGACTTTGTCTTGGTTACTTTTCTCTTCCTGTGATAAAACACCCTAACAAAAGCAATTGAAGGGAGAAAGCATTTTGGCTTACAGTTCCAAGGGTACACAGTCCTTCATGAGAGGGACAACATGGCAACAGGCCAGGAAGGCATGGTGGCAGGAGCAGGAGCCCCAGTGGTCACAATGCATCTGCTCAGGAAGCAGGGTGAACAGGAAGTGAGGATGGGCTACAAAACCCCGAGGACTGACCAAGCGACCCACCTCCAATGAGGCTCCTTTTCCTAAAGATTCCACAGCCTTCCCAACAGCACCACCAGCTAGGAACTAAGTGTCCGAACGTGCTCTATAAGGGGCATTTCACATTCAAACTAAAACATTCTACTCCTGGATCCAAAAGACTAACTGCCTCTATATTTTTTTTTAACTTTTATTTATTCTTTGGTAGTTTCATGCATGAATACAATGTGCTTAGACTATATACCGCTCTCTCTCACTTCCAACTCCTTTCAGATCCCCTTCCTACACCCCCTTCCTAACTTCATATACTCTTCTTCCTCTCACTCTCTTTTAAATAACACAGTGAATCCATTAGTGCTGCTCTGTTGTGCTGGGTTTAGGATACCATCCCTTGAAGCATGGGCAACCTACCATGGGCCCCACTGCAGAAGAAAACTGACTCTCCCTCCCCAAGTGGCCATCAAGAGCCCCTGAGATGGGGCCTTGTAAAGCCCTTCCTTCCCCTTGATAAAGTGTTGGCTGGTTTGATTTTGCATAGGTCTTGTGCTGGCAAATACAGATGCTGTGAGTTCATGAGTGCAATGACCCTGCCATGTCCAAAATATGTTACTTCATAGCACTCTTCCCTGATCTCCATCTCTTACAATTTTTCTGCCTCATCTTCTGTGTTGTTCCTTGAGCTTTTATGGGTGGAGGGGGGAGATGAGAGAAAGACATCCAATTTAGAACCTAGCACTCCAGAGTCATTTATTCATTGCACTTTGGCAGTTATGAGCTTCTGTATTAACCATTATCCACCACACAAAGAAGCCTCTCTGATGAGAGATAGATTTTCACCAGTCTATGAGATGTACAAGAATAAGTATTAGAAAGCAGTCTGATACAATGTCTCATTAGTAAAATAATAGTAGTAGGGCCTATGACCTCCATAGATGCAAGTTCTTAGTTAGGTTTATGGCAACAAGCATGTATTCTCTCCCATAGAGTGAGCCTTAAGTCCAATTAGAAAGCTGTTGGTTTCCCCATAACATTCATACATATCTTGGGCATATGGGCATAACTTGCCCGGTCAGTGATTATTGTAACTCACAGGATTCACAGCTGGTTAAGATTATTATTGATGGCATCCCCCCCGCCCCCCAGTAACTTGCAAAGCACTTTCTGGCTCTATGAGAGCTAGTCATGCCTGTCTCTTGAAAACGTATTTACTCCATCTTCAAAAGTCCCCAGAGTCTTTAACAGTCCCTAACACTGTTCAAAAGTCTGATGTCTCTTCTGAGATTCAAGGCAATCTCTTAACTGTGATCTCCTATAAAATTGAAAAAAAAATTCATACTTCTAACACACAATGGCACAGAGTATGCATTAATATTCTAAAAGGGAGGAATGGGACATAGCATTGAAATTGGACCAAAGAAAGAATAAAATCCAGCAGAGAGAGCACCAAATCCTGCAGGTCAGTGTCTGGTATCTGAGACTCATAATCGAATCATTTCAGTTTCAAAAAGCCTAAGCATCTCTGCCTCTCCAACCCTGCTTCCAATAGCATATACAGCCTCTCTCTGGGGTTAGCTCTACTCTGTGTATTAGGCTTTTTTCCAGTGGAGATATCATGGTTATGGTCTGTCCAATTCCCTGGAGCCTCCACTGCATCTTGTTTCACATTCAGAGCTTCATCAATGGTCTTTGTGACCTTTTTGCAGGAGCCCTGTGCCACACACTGGCCTCAGGAGCTCTCTGGAACTGTGGTGCAAGATCATAATGCTCCATCAATCTTGCATAATTCATTTCTGAAAAACCAGTACCAGATGGATGGCATTGCCCAGTTGTATTGCCACATTGGCATGTAGCCTGGCCCCATTAGACCACAGTTATATCCACTTCTGTGAGCTGACCTTGGAGAATCATTTCCCTAGGCAATTGTTTTCCAAAACAGGAAATCCCTTGGTCACTCTGAGTTTAGACTCTCTCTTTTCAAGTAAACTGCACATTTTTAAACATCTTTCTGCCACACTTGTTGCTCTTTTTCCAGTATAGACCTACATCAGAGTGGTGAATATTAACTATTCCACAGCCTGAATGCTGTTCTGTCTTGAAATTTTCTCTGCCACACAAATTAGTTCATTACTCTTGCACTCAGCCTCACTGAAGTACTCATGATAAAGGCGGAATGTAGTTAGATTCTTTGCCAGAATGTCACATAAATAGCCTCTACCCCAGTTCCTGATTGAGTCCTTGTCCTCCTCTGAAACCTCATACACTAGGCCTCCACTATGCACATATTTCTTAGCCTTTTGATTTTCAAAAATCCAATGAGAATTAAGCTCTGTTGACTGCCTTTAACAGTGTTTTTTAGCCCAAATACCAAACTAATTTCCTCCTGTAAACTAGCTTAAAAGGCCTAAAAACATATATCAAATTTATCACAGTAATAATTCCATTCTCCATAACAATTTCCTTTATTGAGTTACTTTCGTGGTTTCTGTCCTGACAAGAAGCAACTTAAGGGAAGAAAGTATTGTTTTGGCTTACAGTTCAAGGGAATACAGTCCACCATGGCCGGGGGCACATAGCAGGAGGAGTGGGAGGCTGCTGGTCACATTGTGTCACAGACAGGAAGCACAAGGTGAACAGGAAGTGGGACCAGGCTAAAAACCGTCAAGGTTCACCCCCAGTGACTCACTTCCTCCAATAAGATTCTACCTCCGAAAAGTTCAACAACCTTCCCAGAAAGCACTACCAGTTAAATACTAAGCATTGAAACACATGAACCCATGGGGGACATTTCACATTCAAACCACAACAGGGAATTATATCAATTTGGATTCAAAGAAACAGAGAAGAGACAGTATAAAAAAAAGAGGGCTTTGGGATACCAAATCTCTTTTGAAAAGAGGCGTATTGAAAAGGCTACTCAGCTACCAATAGGAGGCACATCTTATGGAAAAGAATGGACTTGGTGGGAAAGACCAAGAGAAAGGAGGAGTGGGAGATAGGAAATGCAATAACAGCAAAACCAGAGTTGTGTCCTCAGGGAGTATTCTATGCTGTTCTAATCAGGTGACCAGTAACGTGTACTGCAATGGAGATTTCTACTGAACCTGAAGCATCATATCTAGGAGTTTTATGTAAACCTAGACTTAACTTAGATGGCAAACACAAAGTTGATTTTCTTAGTTTATTTTATGTTGCTAGAACAGAATACTCAAGACTAGATAATTGGCAGGGAAATGTTTATTTTGGCTCACATTTCTAAGTCCAACGTTGAAGAACTGAACCTGGTGAGCATATTCTTGCTGATTGGGACTCTTCAGCATCCTAAGAAATTTTGCAAGGCATCATATGGATCACTTACAAGAGTCATAGCTAAATTGGTTTCTGTAAAAGATCCACTCTGGAAGTGGCATATTAACCCATTAACTCATGAATGTGTGAGTACTTTCAAACAACACTATGAGCACAGCAACTTTCATAAGTGAGATTTTTGGGGAATTGGAATTGAGTTGGTTTTGCCTGATGTGGACATGGACTCCTGGAACCAGAGTGCAGACTGTTACCTAAGGGCTTCCAACAGATCATGCCTTCTTGTGTTCTATACCCTTTTGCAATGTGATTGTTGGTCTTCCCATAAGCGACCATATCTATTCTTCTATTGAGCATGTAACTTCCTTCTAATATGAAAGGAGGCCTCTGAGTATCCAGCTGTGGGCCACAGGCAGGCTGAGAAAGGTTATAAAAGTGATATCGTTGAAAGCCTACACTTTAACCTTCAGATGCTTCTTGGTTTCCTCTTGGAGCATCGCTCTGATACCACCAGGCATGTCAAAACATTTGGAGTGAGGATTATGTAGAAACAATCACCGGTGTTATCCCAGCTAAACTAGCTACCAGTAAACTTGCCAATTGAGCTCACTTGGCTAAGTTCAAGCAATTCTGAACAACCACCCAATAAACCTACAGAAAATCATAAAAAATAAGTCACGCTGTTTTAAACCACTGGGTTTGGGTGTAGTTTGTTATGTAGTAAATAATTGGAGCAACAGACTATTTTTGTTACATTTCACATGTTATTTATGTGGACAAAACCTCTTATTCTCACAGATGCATTAGCTTATCTCATCAATAAAGATTATGAAATGTCATAAAATAAATATACCTTGAATTGATGAGTGTTATTTAATCTTTATTGAGGAACCATAAACCATGGGTTTATCCTGAGATCAGAATGAAACAATATTCATCCAAGAAACATTTTACTTTGATTTTTTTTGTCTAACTTGACACTACTGCAAATATAATCTTAATATATCTACTATCTTTTACAGTGTAAGAGTAACTACCAATAGCTTCAAATAACTTCTAAATTGAATGGAAAATCCATATGACTGAGTAAAGAAAAAAATATCTTGTATTGATCATGTTGAAGGGGGAAAATATTACTTTAGATGGACCATTCCCCAAGTAAAAACAAAACCATAGATGTAGACATAGCACAACAATAACACTACTATTCCTCTTACTTCTCTCTCCTGAGTGTTGAAATTATAAGCAGGCACCACTATATACACTTTATGTGATGTTGGGGATCAAATTCAGAGCCTTGTGCATGGTAAATAAGCACTCCACAAACTAAGCTATATTCCTAGCTCTGCACTTGACTTTTTTTATCCTGAAGCATTTTGTCTTGGAATATATGACACGTGTTTACTTAATAATTTTATTATTTTTATTTGGCAAATACAATGTGCTTGCTAATGTGCTGGACATTATATTAGATATTGGAGATATAAAAAAAATACATGGTTTCTGAACTCATCCATCAATTGAGAGTATAGAGTAGGAGGAGAATGTGAAGGCAAGCACACTATTTAAATGGAGTTTGATGGGTGGTATGGTAGAACATGAGATGTAGTAATCATCTTTGCATCACTACAAACAAATATCTGAGGCAATAAACTTACAGTGTTATATGAAACTGAGACACAGAACCTGCCACTCACAGAGAAGGCATCCATGAGTCTCATGTGGCAAAGTTGGGAAAGTTTATTCACACTGGTAGACTCAAGAAGAGTTTCTTCCTGAAAAACTGGAAGAAACTAAACTGTTTCTTCACCGTTTTTGTAGGTTTCCTCGCATCATTCTTTAATTGTTACAACATTGGGGGACTTTAAAATATAGCCTAAGTTATTACCAGCACAGATGCTTACGTTTCCTAAGACTACTGAGGGAAATTTCTTCTGCAGGCATTTTGCATAGATTTTAGGCAAGTGGTTAAGGCATTCTTTAACAATGGTATGTATTGCAGGCACCTTAGCAAGCAGGGTAGTTGCAAACAAATGTTCCACTAGGTACTGTGGTATTTGTTTCTTAAGATAGTTTTGAGGTCTTTGGTGTTCATTTAGTTTTGATTCTTCTTTCAGCACAAATTTGTAGTAAGCATTAATAAAACCATTATAAAGGTGAGTACCACATTCTAAAGTATAAAATCAGTCATAAAACTATAAAAACAATATCTGACACACACAAAAGTGACATTAAATGCATGAATATGTTTCTTTTCCTCTTCAACAGAGAGAATAGCTTGTTTAGCTTATTCTGGAGATTCAAATACAAGACAATGGCCTGGACTCTAATGAGGGCGGCAGAGGGCATTCTAGGCCATGTCTATTTTCCTGTAGCATTTTTTATTTAGCCCTATTCAAATTTTTTCTTGCTTTTTTTTTTTTAATGTAAAACATGAACAGAAAACAAGACAATATGTATGTTGGCCTTTTTTAAGTGTGCGTGTGTGTGTGTGTGTGTGTGTGTGTGTGTGTGTGTGTGTGCATCTGTGCGAGTACCCACAGAGGCCAGAAGAGGGCACTGGATTACCTAGAGCGCCAGTTACAGGTGGTTATGAACCACCTGATGTGGTTGTTGGGAGCAGAATTCTGTTCTTGTGCAAGAGCAGCATGTGCTCTTAACCATTTTTCCAGGCCCCTGAACTTTTGCTAAAAATCATTTGCCAATGAAAGATCATTTAAAAACATTATCTTAAGATTATTGCTTTAAATCGTCTTACATTATATACAAGCCTCATTATTGCATTTGTGTCTAGGGCAATATAGCACAAAACAAAACTAAAAAGGCAACCTATTTTGTAAATGAAACACACAAGTCAGCACATATGCTTCGAGTGCCAAACCCAAGTGTCAACACTCAAGTTGGTAAAAAAAAAAAAAAAAAAAAAAAAATCAAGGAAAAGAGGAAATTCTAGCAGTCATACCCAAGTCTTCTTCCTTTTAGGCACAGATGTTGAACAATTCTTAACAAAGGAAGATACCCTCAAGAAGGAATTGATAACCATAGAAATAGCTTTCTTTATGTAAGTGCTACAAAGTTCAACAGCAGAGTCATCTTCCTCTTCCCCGGGGGAGCCGAACTTGATATATTTGCTCTAATTTTCCTGTAATCAAGATTAAGCCCTTTCTCTCGATGCCTTTCAAAGCTGCTCTTTATCTACCTTCTCCTTACTTAAAAAGACTTGTCATCTCCTATGCCCATTTGCCCCTTCCCTTGGTTACTTGACCCCCTTCCCTTACCACCATTTCCTGATCAGTCCTAATGTGTTCCTTTTTTCTCAGACAGGCTGGGCGGCCCCTCCACCATGTCTTCCCTTCCTTCTCTCCAGGGCTTGTTCTTTCTTTTCCCCTCCCCTCCCCCAGCATGGCTCCCAGCTTGGTTCCCTTCCCCCTTCTCTCCGTCCTGCACCCTCCCCTCCCCCGCCTGCTGCCTTGTGACACATCCTGGGCCCTCCCGGAGGCGGCAGCAACAGCAGCAGAAGCAGCGGCAGTAGCTCTGGCCACCACCTCCTTCCTAGCCGCAACCCAGTTCCACCTGCCACTGGCCCGGCTGCTACTGCAGTCATGGCTGCTGATGGGGTGGACGAACGGTCGCCTCTGCTGTCAGCCTCCCATTCGGGAAATGTCACTCCCACCGCCCCGCCGTACTTGCAAGAAAGCAGCCCCAGAGGTAAGGACAGTGCAGAGCTTTCTCCTTCTGGTAATGCCTGTTAGGATAAACGCCGGGGAGCTCTAGCGTGGAGGCGGAGGCAGCCTCTCACTTGGGCTGGGGGAGAAAGATGCTGAGTGTTGGCTGCCCAACCAGTGCTGACTGCCTGAGAGCTTCACTGTGGGGCTTTGGAACTGCTAATGCTGCTGCTAGCGGTGGTGGAGAGTGTGAGCTTCACCACTTCTTCCTTAGGGGTACAGGATGTGACAGGAATTTCCCAAGCTTCGTGTTGCTGTTTTCAAAGCAGCCCCTAAGTGTAGCTGGGCCGTGGTGCAGGTCCTCCACAGTCATTCATAAGTGCTTTCCGTGGCGGCGGAACCGTAGTTCAGCTCACCTTGGCATCTGTCCTTGAGAGGATTTCAGCCTGAAACATAGGCATTGCTTACACTCAACCCCCAGGGCCCTGTGCAATCAGGGAAGTGCCTGACCAGAGGGACAGAGTTAATCAATATCCCTAATTTGTCTGAAATCCCTGCCCTTTGGTACTGCTCCTGTAAGGAATATGTGTTGTAGCTTTAACTGTGAATGAAGATGAATTTTCTGGTAAAAGGGAAGGTGGGATATTTTATTCATATCTGGGCGAGGCTGAAATGAACTTCTAAAAAGTAACCCAAGTTAATACTATACATATGTTATTGTTTTTCTTCTCAATATGGAATAAAGAATGTGGCTGAATGGTGAGGTGAATAAAAGGGCATCTATTTACCAAAGGATTCAAT
The DNA here is from genome assembly GCF_000622305.1 of Nannospalax galili. Classification (NCBI taxonomy): domain Eukaryota; kingdom Metazoa; phylum Chordata; class Mammalia; order Rodentia; family Spalacidae; genus Nannospalax; species Nannospalax galili. The sequence goes on along the minus strand of NW_008332654.1, from coordinate 1,915,036 downwards.
TTATTTAAAGATCTTTGTTCTAAGCCTTTTGGATGGTTGCTAGAGTTGAAATAAGGTAGAGTAGGAAGTTAGAGGAAACGGAAGGCAAGGCTTGCAAAGATCATCAAGTACTGCACTTGCAAGTGTGGCTTGCTTGCATCTAGCTCTTTGGCTGAATGTGAATGAAATTTGGAAAACTCAGGGAAGCAAAAGTGAAAATGTGAGCAGATGATGTCTTGTAACAACTTTTCGTAAGTTCAAGCCTGACCTTGGAGAAACGATAGAGCAGGTTGAAATTGTCTGTTGTTTAATATTTCCATTTAACCTTTTATAAGTTGAAAATCAACTATTTGAGTCTTGGTCCACCCCTAAACAGAAGTAGGACAAAGGAAAACTATGTTTAGTTGGAAACAACTCAGTGTGATTGACAGCTGGAGAGGTAAGGGCAAAGTCCAACAGAAACCCACCAACAAAAAAACCCACAAGTCAAGTTTGTTGGTCAACAACTTATATCAGAGGATGCCACGTAGGAGGATTTCCTTCCAGCTTGATATTAATATTGTACTGTAACCCAATTTTTATTCATGAATTCCTTAATGAGTGTTTCAGCTTCATCAAGTTAGTCTTTTAAGACAAAATATGGGACAGTTTCTTAAGAGACTTAGTTGGACTTAAGTAACTAACCTAGAATTTGTTTTTGAGCTTTGTCTCAGAGTTGTGTTTTTTTGCTTTTAGTCAACTGGTGACTAACATTAAAAATGTGCTTGACATTCGTGTAAATGGACCTACAAAGACATTACTTTTCATAGATTTCTTTAACTTGATTAGATTCCTCTAACTACAGAGTGAGTGACACTTCTGGAACAGTAAGTGGAAAGAAGTAATTTCATTCTAAAGAACTTTGTTTTTTATTTATTTAGTTTTATTTTATGTATATGAATGTCTTGCCCTGCATGTAGGTAAGCGTACCATGTGTATACAATGCCCATGGAGGTCAGAAGAGGACGTTGGATCCCCTGGAACTGGAGTTACAGATGGTTGTTGACTGCCATGCAGATGCTGGGAACCAAACCCTGGTCCTCTGCAAGAGCATCCAGAGCTCTTAATGGCTGAGCCATCTCTCTAGTTCCCTCATCTTAAAGAATTGAACAATCAGAGAAACAGTGACTATGCAGAAAAGCTCATTCTGCTTTATAACAAAAACATTTTCTTTACTGATGAAGGAGATGGGTTAGATATTTAGAGATACTACTTTCATATTGAGATGATACCTATGAAGCAGGAAACATAAATGAGAAATAACGCCATTTTATTTATATCTTGACAGGATATCTTTTCCTGATTAATAACAACTAAGCATTTGAACAAATGCACTATTACCCAAGTTCTAGCCCTTGAGCACCAGTAGCATTCATTCATTCATTAATTCAGTAACTTATAGGGTATCACAATGTTTCAAGTACTACTCTGAATGAGTGAGATTGACCAAATCTTACCTTCATGGAGTTCATGTAGTAAGGAGAAAGAATTTGCAAACTCTTGACCTAATTTGTTCAGATTATCAGAAAATTTGTCACTCAACCAGACATTATTAATAGTTGAAAATAGTAAGATTCTTAGTTGGAATTCAAAGATTAGACATGGAACGTACATTTTGATAATGAACTTTAGTTTATGATGGCATTTATAGTTATTCAGACTTTGGATGTGTGGGGAGGAGTATATGTGTTTCTGTGCATGTGAGTGCACATATACATGTATGCACATGTGTTGGAGGTCACAGGTCAATGTCATGTGTCTCCCTCTATCATTGTTCACTTTATTTTTTGAGACCAGTTCTCTCTCTTGATGTGGAGCTCCTTAGTTTGGCAAGACTAGTTGACCAACAAACCTGGAGTATCCTGTCTCTGTCTTTCCAGCACTGGGTTTATGGGTACTTACTACCAAAGCCAGAGTTTTTACTTGGGTTATAGGGATACAAACTCAGGTCCTCATGGTTTCATGAGGACCTTACTAACTTTATTATCCCCCCATCCTGATTACTCAGAATTTCAGTAGATTAAAACCAAAACAAAACAACAACAATAAAACTAAGAGGTTTACCAACCAAAGATTTTTCTTCAGTCCATTGCTTTGGGTCATCTTTTCTTTTTTAAATGAAGATTTTTTTAAATTTTATGTGTATATGGGTATGCCTGAGTGTATGTATATGCATCACATGTGTGCCGGGAAAAAGAAGGTGTCGGACCCCTTGTCACTGGAATCAGGGGTGGTTGTGAGCCATCCAGTTGGAGATACTGGAAGTCAAATCTGGGTCCTCTGCAAGAGCAGTTTGTACTCTTAACTACTGGGCCATCTCTAGAGCCCCTTTCTGTGTCATCTTGTAAGGAACATAAATTTTAGTTCCAACCACCTTAAAAGAAATTGTCCATTTGGGGTTGAGAGTTATGGTGTGTTTATTTCTAGTAAGTTATTGATAATATAGTGAAGAGCATTTAGCATTGTGCATTAGGTTTTGTCCAAGAATAACATGTGGTCCTTGTACCTTCTCACCTGGTATTCTGAGTGCAATGCTAGTGGTCTCCATTGTCAATGCTGGATGGTCTCAAAGTAGGAAGTCATCACCTCTATTTTCACTGCATTGCTCCATGGTATAATTGCTAGCTTTTCTTTAGGCATACAATTAAAAGCAATGACGGCTTTAGGCTCATTTGAAAGGAAAGTAGTAAAAACCACCACAAATGAGTGTATTTTGGATAAATTAATTCCCTTATAAATCTACTAAAATTTAGGGAGGATATGGCAGAGTGATATGACCTTTATGTTTCTAAAATCTCTTCTGTGAAAATGTTTTGTGTTCAGGGTTGTCTGATTGTCATGTACAGTACTGATAATAGAGATATGATTATATACTTCAGTACAATTCAGAAAGGGAGAAGATAGTTTGCTACACAGACAGTTAAGTCTGCTAGGTTTATTTCATTCATTTATTTGGAAATAAGGACTGGAATCAAGCTCTGTAGTCAGAAGCAATAAACAAGTTGGGCTCATTTTCTCTTACAGTATAATGGAGGATAAATTGTACAGAGAAAAATAAAATGCAAAGAGGATGAGGACCACATTGAAACGACTAGTCTCTTGACCATGTATATTGTGATTTAGCCTGGTTAAGGGAGTGGCAACGCTTTCCTGAATCTTCCTTGAGTTCTAAAAGTTGAACATTAGTTACCTAGACAGAAAGTGTACTGGATAAACATTCTAGGCAAAGAAACTAGTGTAGAAAAACCTTTAGTGGAGTGGAATGGGGAATGTACATGGAGGAAAAGGGAGTCCAATGTGGCTAAGGTGGAAATAGGCATACAGGCATAGGGCATGTGCTATAAAAGGAGTTTAGAGAGGTAGGTGATGTGGGTATTTTCCATAGACTCTCTTTCTGCTCCAAAGAATATTGTTTTCAGACACTGAAACCCATCTTTTGTACAGTCTCTCCCATTTGATCTGGAATGACCTTGTGACATGATTGTGAGCTCTAGAATGAGGTAGGAAATGTGCTGAATGAGTTTGAAGGCTAAATCAGAAGAGGTTAAGAGGCTGTGCAGTTTTTGCTTTGGACTTATGTGAAGTATGTTATGGGAAAATTAACTTGAAAGAATTGGGCTATCTGGAGACAATCATGTTTAAAGGAACCTCAAACCAACCATGTAGACATGCTACATGGAAAAAAGGCATCTGACTGAACTTCAGACATGTGAATGAAGATGCCATCTTAGGTACTCAGCTCAGTTGGGCTTTCAGATGACACCAGCCCCAACTAGATTCTTACTGCAACTACATAAAAGCCTGTAGATGACAAACTACTCAGCTGATGCTCAAGAGCTCACAGAATTGTCTGGACACTAACATTAAATTGTTGTTTAGGTCACTAAGATTTTGAGTGATTTATTCTGCTGCACCAAATGACCCTACAACGAAAACGAGTTGATTCGTGGTATTATGGGCCATGTGAAGAAATTTTGCTTAAGCAAGAGAATGGTGTCAGATCTTTATTTTAAACCACTCTGTAGGATAATGGATGAATTACAGAACTGGTGAGTTAGAGTTGATGAGAATAACTTACTTGATGAACTGCTATAAGGATTCAGGCATATTTAATGAATTATGTTGGTAGCTTGGACTCAGGTGGCAGTGAGATGACAAGCTGAGGGACTAGGTTTATGAGGTAGATTGAAGCCAAATACTGTGGTGCATTTCTGCAATCCCAGCTATTTAGGATTGCAACTTTGTGGCCATCCTAGGTAATTTAACAAGATCCTTTCTCAAAATCAAACAAACAAACAACCCTAGAGATAAAGCTGAGTGGTAGTGGAAAATGTTTATCCTTAGCACTGGCAAACAAAAAAAACAAAACAAAACAAAAAGTAGATTGAATAGGACTTATTGACAGATGGGAGTGAGAGGATGGTAGTAGAATTCTCCTATACAACTGGATGGTGTGCTTACCTACACTAAGACAGAGAACACTACAAGAGGATCAAGTTTTGAAGAACATAGATCATGAGTTTATCTTTAAATGAGAGACTTTTCAGATGCTTTGAAATATCCAAAAAGAGATGTGGCAATTTGATCGAAGGGATGTACAGCCATATAACTAAGAAAAGAGGTTTGGTCTGAAAATATAAGTGTGTGCCAGTTGCATATTGTTGATCACTAAATACAAATTCAGAGCTTTCCAGGGCCCTGTGAGTATGCAAGAGGATTTGTCATGATAAAATGCATCTGTGTCAAAAAAAAAGCACGAAATTCAAATTGTTTGAGGAAATGTTTTCAGTGATGAAAAAAAATGAATCAACTCTAGATTTGAAAAATAAAATAATGTACTACTGTGTTTTTAAAGAAATACTGCTTGATTTAAGAGCATGGTTTTTAGTGATCCCATTAGCTCAAATGCCTGGAGAAATCTGAAGTTATAGATGGTGCTTTAGTTTAAACTGGATGTGAAATCTACATTAGACTAGATTTTATTGAAGTAGAGTCTTTAGATATATTGTGGCAGTCTTAAATTTCTCAATCTCCTTGCATCCTTGAAGAACCAACAATGATTGTGGGTTGATAAGAAGGAACAATAGAAACTCAGGGACCCGTTCCACATGTACAACCAATGGTTGTTTTACATTCTCATGGCAGGTTGTCGCGAAGAAGAAGATATATGCAGCATATTTGAGACTTCTTCAAGGACTTGGTAGGGTATACTCCTGTGATGCTAAGTAAACAGGGTCTTGCTCAATATGACAAACTTGATTTTAGGTAAGATAATCCATTTGTTCCATTTAAGGGATATTTTTCAAATAGATGCTTAAGTAAAAATTTGTTTCACTGAGGGTCACATCCTCATGAAGGATGAAGTATATCTGCTTCCAGCTTTCTGGTGGGATGCCAAACCTATTAGAATTCTTTTCCTTTATTCCTTAGGCACCAGGCTCCAGGATTCTTTTATTCTGTTTTATAATTCTCACATTTCATTCCTGCTCTACCCAGTATCTTTAAAACATTTATCAGTAAATGTTGTCTTTTATTCATTCAACCAGCCATCCTTTCAAATATTTGAGTGGCTATTATGCTATTCAGTTGCTGAAGAAGTTCCATTCCAGTGAGTTACACACTGTAAGCACTGTAATTTCATAAACGTAAGCAAGGAACAAAGATAGATTCTATTCAGATGGGAAGTGTTTCAGATGGTGATCAAGAAAGACATCTCAAAGATAACAATAACAATGACTGAAAAATGAGTGAGAATCAGATGTCTAAATTATAGAGCAAAGAAGCATTTAATAGAAAATTTAAATAGAAAATGCAACACCTGCTGTTTTAAAAGTTAAGGATACCATGGGTTAGAGCATGGGGATTTATGGGAAGGGTGGTAGAAGAAGTGACGGGTGTAAGCCAGAAGAGACAGGGAGCTTGGTAGGTCACCATCCAGAAAGGCGTTGACATACTAGGAGCCACACCCTTAAAACTGACTCTCCCTCCCACAGAGGGGTTCAGGACCCCCTTCTTACTTCATGCTAGAATGTTAAATGGCTTGCTCTTGTGCAAGTTTGGTGCAAGCAGCTGTGAGTTCATGTGTGCAGTGGTCTTGTAATGGCCAGAAGACAGTGTCAGTCTAGTTGTCCTCAACCTCTGGCTCTTAGGAATCTTTCTGCCTCCTCTTTCATAATGATCCCTAACTTTTGGGAAGGCGATGTGATATAGATGTTCCATTTGGTTCTAAGCATTCCCCTGACATTTATTCTCGGAACTTTGACCAGTTGTTAGTTTCTGCAGCAATCACCACCCACTGCACAAAGAAACCTCTCCATTGCATCTTATTTCATAAAAGGTATGGTCCTTATACTCTCTGGTAAGAAGACTATTGCACCAGGGTGATGTACATTTTGCTAGGATAAGTAAAAGACATATTCTTTTTCGGAAAAAAATTTACAGCAATTATAGGCATGAAGTGACATTTGCCTGAGGGAAAATAAACCCTACTATTGCTTATAAGCACAGGATATCAGCGACTCTCAACATGAAAGAAAAAACTTTGTAAACTTCTAATGTTAATGCAGTTCATGATTACGGTGAATAGTTGCAGATATTTTCTCAGTCAATGCAATAAATAACATTTATTAATTTATAGGTTGGTTGAAACAGTCCAGAACATTTTTCTAAAAATATGCATCACAGTACTGTTGGAAGAAAATTATTAGTACACCAAGAAGTAAACAACACAAAATCCACATAAAATGTTATTTGATGTGAAAAACATACCATGATGGTTAACCTTCATTGTCAAGTTTGTGAAGGCCATAGGAGAAGGATTCTCTTTCAAATGGGGAGCAAATCACTATATCAAAATATTTTTTCCTAAGACTGCACTTGTTACTCCATACCCCTATCATTTAGTCTTTTCTAGTCTTTTCTAGTTGAGATTTACTTTTTCTTTCCTACAAAAAGCAATTCTGGAACTTGTAGAGTTCCAAGTCTAGCCATGCATCAAAACTGTTTTCTTTCATGCAAGTCTTGGCTGTAAGGTCCACTCCCTAAGCAATGATGTTTCCAGTGTTTACCTTAGTACTTATCAGTGTGCATGACCCTATAATGAGACAAACAAGGAGATAAGATTTCTTCCTCTTTTGTCCCTTTTGCATATGATCTTCTACATCTCTATGTCTAGGCACTCAACACACATCCATCTTGTGAATGAATGATTGGCAGAGTGAGAAAACAGGATGGCTTCAGGTTGATACTGAAGTCTCTCAGGAAGTGAAAGTATTATATGGAGCTGGAGGAATGTGAAAGCAAAAGGCAGAGTGATCCAGGGGAGCATGTGGTCAGATCTCTTTCCTCATCAGAGATGTCCACAGGGCAGAAGGAGGAACTCCATAGCTGTCTCCCCTGCTGCCTGCAATAGAGACCTGCTATTTAATGACTTCATTGCTACATTTCTTTAGAAATGTCTGTATTTGGAAATGAAATTTATTCAATTCATTGACTAAAAATCGGATTTATTTACTAATATTTCCAGCACTTACTGTATGGGCCTATAAAATAAATATTGCTCCTAAGAGGCTCATCAGCTCTCACATATTATCTTGTTTTGCTAAGATTTAGTGTGGATGTTTCAAAATCCAAACTTATCAAACTATTATTTTTTTATTCTGAAATGTACTAATCCTCAAACTACTAAAATAGAGAAAAAAGTTAATATTGAAAAATGCAGGGGCTGGAGAGGTGGCTCAGAAGGTTAAGAACACTGGTTGTTCTTGCAGAAGACCTGGGTTCAAATCCCAGCATCCACATGGCAGCTAAGAACTGTCTGTAACTCCAATTCCAGGGGATCCGATGGTCTCTTCTGTCCTCTGCAGGTATTGCATGACACGGGTCCACTTACCTACATGCAGGCAATACACTCATACACATGAAATAAAAAGGAAGAAAAGAAAAATGCAGAGTATAAAACACTGTTTATACATTTATACTAACACCATCAAACATTAACATTATGCCATACTTTTTTTTAATATGTTTAAACAAATAAAATGTTACAAAACCAGTTGCACTATTTCCCTTTCCCATATGAGATTATTTCTTCGCTAATATTGTCTTTTGTCTAACATGTCTTTTAAAAAGATTGTGTTTAGGGGCTAGAGAGATGGCTCAAAGGTTAAGAGTACTGGCTGCTTCGCAGAAGGCCTAGGTTTGATTCCCAGCACCCAGATGGTTAACAACCATCTGTAACTCCAGTTCCAGGGAATCTAATGCCTTCTTCTGACTTCCACAGGCATTACATGACATGGGTACACTCACATACATGCAGGTAATATATTCATACACATAAAATAAAAATAAAATATATCATATAACTGTATTAATTCAACTGTGAACCTAGAAACTTACAGCCACTTGTGAAAGAGATGTACTCTTGCTCTGGAGTGTGTTACTGAATATGTTAAAGCTGTAATGAAATGCTTCTTCTAATCAAGTAGTTATTAAATTTTTTTTAAAAATTACTTCATGTTAAATAGTAAAGGTGATAAATATTACCAGTGATATCTACCTGATGACTTTATATCCGTACTCAGGTATTAAGGATCCGAGTGTAACCAACTGTGACTAGTAATAATCAGATACATAGAGATTAAAGACATATGTGCAAACATGTGTTAGTAGCATTAAAAATGTAGGAAACAGCATATTTTAAAATGAAATGGAGTTCTTCTTTAAAGGGTAAAAACTCATTGAGTTTTATGTCTTACAGGGTTTATACTGAGTTCAATATTGTATGACTGTATAAATTCAACTGCCACCTTTGAAAGAGATGTATCCTTGCTCTGAAATGTGTTACTGAATATATTAAAGCTGTAATATTAAAGCTGTTTCTTCCAATCATGTGGTTATTAAATTAAAAAAAATTAAACTTTAAAACAATAAATTAAAATATATAAAAGTTTGGGCTCAATGTAAGTAAGTATACCATTTGAATCCTTATATTTAGTTAATGTATATACCGAGGTCTGTACAATGGATTGTCTTACTTTCTCTTAGAAATTGCAGTTTGTGGTCACCATGAGATGTGATGACTGAGAAGGGTGACAGAAGAGGCTTGTTTACCTGCTTAGGCTACAAAAAGAGCTTCCCGACCCCCCCCCCCCCCCCGTGGAAACAGTTCTTTGTCTATACTACAAATGAGCATCTTTCTATTTTCCCTGAAATACATGTATTCTTAAAAGCAATATTGTAAATGTCGAACTGAGAATGGAGCCATGTAAATAAGCAAAGTGATTTCACACAAATCGATGCCAGAAAATTTGTAGAAACAAATGGAATAATTGAAAAAGTGAGATAAAAATGCATAATTTATAAACCATTACCACTTAGAAGCACAGGCAATGCTATGGGTACATGCGTTATTTGAGTCAGGTAATGCTTGCCTCATGAGAAACAAAATCAAAGCAGAAGCTGCTGTCATCTAGGAATCAGAAATTGGCAGTCACTAAGTATTTGTTACCAGTATCTCCAGTTATACAGCATTTCTTTGACACGGTCTGAATGTCAGAGACCCAAAGATTGGGCAAGACAGTAAATGTTTAGCTCATAGTGAAATTCTGTATTCATCACTGATTGTTAGATAAGAACTCCTGGTTTATTGGAACCTCATGGTCTACCTTGGACTCATGTAAACTCCTGGAAGCAGGACTGGTGATACTGGGATGTAGACTGATGTTGGTCCCAAGCTGATGTTGCAGCCATATATAAGGTATGGCCATTTTTCTAGAGCATTAATGGTAAGGCATTAATGGTAAAATACATTCCCATTAACGGGAAGGTATTAACGGTAAAATACATACAAGTGTCGCAATACTTAAAGAAATGCTGAGTCGTGCCTGGATTGACTGTTAGGTACATGGACATGTTGCAATACTTCAAGAAACGCTGAGTTGTGCCTGATGCACTGCGTCACGACCCTTTCTCTTCCTCCACCCCTGACCCTGGCAAACACTCTGCCATTGTGAGCTTTTTCTTCTTTTATAAAAATTCATTTTCTTTCAGTTATCATATAGAATAGATGTCATTATGACACACACATATGTAGACACATATAGAGTCATTATGCTTTATTATTTGTTCTTCCACTGCCTTCCCCACTCCCTTCTTCCCCAAATAGTCTCTTTTGCTTTAATGTCTTATTTTCCTCTCTTGTTCCCCCAACCCCTCCATTTAGAACTCTTCCTACCTTCTCATAGCCCCTTTTCAATAGCTATCTAAAGCACATGTATATGTATTCATATATATTATATATATTGAAATCAATATTCCACAAATGAAAGAAAGCATGTGGAATTTCTCTTTCTGAGTCTGACTTATTTCACTTAGCATAATCCCTAGTACCATCCATTTTCCTGCAAATGTCATAGTTTCATTTTTATTTATGGTTGCATGACTCCCATAGAACGCAAACACATTTGCTTATCCATTCTGTTTATGGACATCAAGGATGATTCCACAGCATGGCTATTGTGAGTAGTATAGCAATAAACATGGATGTGGAAATATCTGTATGGTTGTTAGTTGACCGAGGATCCTTCAGGTACACACTCAGGAGTGATATAGCTAGATCATATAGCATTTTGACTACATGATTCACATAGCTACATTGGCTGTACCAGTTAGCACTCTCACCAGCACTTAGCAAAGGTTTCTCTTTCTCCACATCCTTACTATCACTGGGGTGAGATGGAATCTCAAGCCAATTTAAATCTCATCTCCCTGATAGATAAGGATGTTGGACACTTTTTCAAATATTTATTAGCCATTTGTTTTCAAATATTTATTAGCCATTTATATTTCTTTTTAAGCACTATTCAACTCATTAGTGTATTTATTGATTGGGTGATTTAGGGAGAGGTGTTAATTTTTTTAGTTCTTTATAGATTCTAGATATTAATGCTCTATCAGAGATATAGGCAGAAAAGACTTTTCTCACATTCTATGAGTTGTCTTCACTTTGGTCATTGTTTCTTTTGTTTTAAAGAAGCTTTTTAATCTTATAGTCCCATTTCTCTATTCTTGGGATTATTTCCCATGCTATCAGAGTCCTTTTGATGAAGTCCTTTCTTAAGCCCATACCACGAAGTGTTTTGCCCACATTTTCTCTAGCAGTTAGAGAGTTTCAGCTATTATATTAAGCTATTCTATCCATTTTGACTTGGTTTTTATTCAGGATGAGAGGTATGTATCTAGTATTATCCTTTTGCATTGGTTTTCCTAGCAGTTTGTTGAAAAGACTGTCTTTTGCCTCTTTGGTTAAATTTATTTATCATTAAAAAATATATTGTGAGTGGGATTTTTTTCTCTGAATACTTTCTTGGCAAGTTAGTTGCTGGTTTATAGTACAACTATTGATTTTTGTATGCTCATTTTCTGTCCTACTACTTCATCAGGTATAAATGCTATAGTCTGTGCTTGCTAAATCCTCTGTCACGTTGTTATGAGGATATTTACATCAAAAGATCACTGTAATGTTAACACCTTACTACATTTTGAGAATGTGCACTCTGAGCTCTTGGAGCCCCAGGAACATCTCACTCTCCATGGCATCTGTGACAAGTGTACTAGTGAGTCCATGGATGTTAACTCCTTGACATTCTGTGTAGCATGTGGCTGGTGATTTCTTTTCACTTGCCTGTATTGAAGTCTTTGACATTTCTGACATCAAAGCTCATTGAGAGCCTTATCACACTTCAGTTGAGAAACTAAGTGCCCTGGAGCAGCAATCAAGCCTAAAATGAGTATGCTGAAGACAGATGCAGCCGTCACCGCCTCTTCATCTTCCAAGTCTTTCATAATAACTCTAATACCTGCCACTCTCCCAGAGGTTTGGTATTGCTTTCTGCTTAAGGTCCAGAGACTTATACTTTGTGTTCTTTATGGGCTAGTGAAACAAGCTGGCAGTTAAATGGTTGCCAAGAATGCTTACTTAAACTATGCTTTCAAGAACTAGGAAAATAACTCCCAAGTGGGTTCCCAGATGTATTAGAACTACTAAGACTGGATTCAATCTAAGACTCCATCTATCACTTGATGGCCAGGTTGAATCTGCTTGAAATGAGCACCAACCAAAAGTCAGTTTAATTGTTGTATTTTCTTTTTAAGTACACAGTAATTACTGACTTCAGGTCTCTTTGCAGAAGTTTTCAGGAAGATTCACAGAGTATATAATAAAGCAGTTGCTGTTGGATTTTTCCTCTAAAGCACCAGCCCTTCCAGGAAGATGCCTGGTTCTGTGAACCTGCTTTTGTTGGAAACTGGTTGAAAGATTGTGAGTCTATAGTAGCTACTGAAGTTGCATTACTGGCTAAAATATTTAGACTTTTCCCCATCATCTACAACCAAGCAAAATTTTTGCAGGCTATCCATCCATTTCAAGCCTAGGTTAATTTCAATTAGCTACTGCCAAAGGTCCATGTGGGTCAAAATATTTGAAAATGTACCATTTTACCTCCCTTTAAAAGAAACACACTCACTTTGTCTTTGAGGTTGAAGTGCTACTAGTTTGCTTGTTACTCTACAATCCCATAATCACCATTGACACCAGGCATCCCATCTGTGATGGAGAGCACTAATTGTCAGCTTGACGGAATCTGGAATCACCTGGGAGCCAGGTGTCTGGGCATGCCTGTGGTGAATTATCTTGCTTGTGTTAACTGAGTTAGAAAGACCCACTCATGATGGGGGGCACTATTACTGGATTATTCCCTGGACTATGTAAATGGAGGAAGGGAGCTGAGCTCCCTTGTATTCATCATACATCATCAGAGATGATGAGCACCCTCTGCTTCTTGATGTTAATGCTATGTGACCAGCTGCTTCAAGCCCCTGCTGCTTTGATGACTTTGCCATGGTGGGCTGTACCTTTGAGCTTTTCTCTCTTAAATTGCTTTTGTTAGTGTGTTTTATCACAGCAACAGGAAAAGAAACTAAAACACCATCTCAGTGTAGCCATCTTATATAATGTTTGCTAGCATTAGAGAGCAACCGCAGAAGGATACCTAGTTTCCCATAAGTGATGCATTTCTGGATGTCATAATGAAAAGAGCATTCTCTGAGCCATCCCGGGGATGGTGAGGAATGGGCAGTTAGGTTACGTATGAGAAATCCCCTCTAACATTCTCAATTCTCTCCATATGGGATTGCTCACTCTGAATCATGGTAGGAATATTTTGGCATCTCAGCTTCATTAAGTGTTAAGACCAAGGCCTAGTAGCCAAAAGAAAAAAAAATAGCCTTCTAGAACCACTATGAGCTTTATAAAAAGGAGCAAATCCAGAAAATATGTCTCAATTCAGCATTATGTTCCATCTTTTTTGGTTCCCTTAGGATCTACTAAAAATATTTTTCCAGGTTGGGAATGATACATATTACCCCAAACCTTACATTTCTCTTAATGCATAAGCTGGTTCTGTCTTGGATTTGGATTTTTCTATTCTTTTAGATCAAGTTGATATTTTGCCCTCATCCTAGATCTTGAGGCAATAAGGAGTTTTGATGGGAGATCTTAACAAAAGTGGCTTATAAGGCCACTTCCTCAAGTGAGGTCATCATAAATGGAAGGCTGGTCTTCATAGACACAGAGGGAAAACTATTTTCTACTTGTAAGGGAGTCTGAGATTGACTCAGGGGTATAAGATTCACAGCTCTGTTTGGGTATAAACACATGGCTCTATTCCAAGTTTTGAAGTTCTACTCCTTTGTAATCAATGTCTTTCCCGGCTTTCTGTGATAGACTCAGTAAAACTACATATTAACCTGACATCATAATTTACAGTCACCACAATTAAGTTTTGTTTTTGATTTCTAATAAGCTCATTCATTTCTTACTTACCAATACATGATAACTTTAAGGCGGTCACAGTTCTTTGCTTCTCTGGCTTGAGCTGAGAGTTTAAAGACCCGAAGTCCCTCCTTATTTTCTTTATAGACCCAGAACATTCATGTGAATCTTTTCATGTCACAGTCTATATAATTATTATTACTGTCACAAAGATCAGGTGAAGCAGCTGCAGGCATCACACTTAACCCAAGGGTTAATCTGATTCATTAGAATGACATTATGCATTGTAGATTAATGTCCTTCTGTTTCCTACTGATAAGGGGCTCAGCATGCTGGTCAAATTCAAGCTCACCCACTTTTCTTATTCCATTCTCCTGTTTCCT
>NW_008332654.1:1894076-1900784 GCF_000622305.1 Nannospalax galili | reverse complement strand
TGTCTGTATAAGTCAAGGCCTCATCAGAATATGGAAACAATTCAATATAATTTAATAGGAAGAATTGTTAATTAGGTAACTAAAAGGTAAACACATTCCTCTCAGCTATTCAGGAGTTAGCAAAAAATGGTTATCACTATTAGGGCTCAGGGAATAAAGGGAAAAGTCTGAAACTGTTAAAGTTTAGTAACTTAGAGGAGGGTGTTCTACAGAGCTGAAATATGACTTCTAAACACATACCAAGCAGCTTCCACTAGTGTCTCTGAACTCTGGAGATTTTATATATCAGAGGGAAGCGCTGATTATGTAGCACTTGGGAAACACAGCAAAGTTGGTAGTTGACAACTGAAAACTGAATTTGTTGTTGCCATGGAAAAGAACTACTCTTGCCAGGGTGAAGGAGTACTGCCTGGGTGACATTTATAGAATCAGTAAGCGGTTTGGAAGCGCATGGGAAGCAAACAGGTAACAAACAGAAGAGAGAAGTCCCCTTTTCTTCTGCCTTTGTAGACTCCTTCTGTCACCTATTAACAGTACATGCAGCTATCTTGCAAAGTCAAAGGGTGGTGAGCTCTGTTCCAACTCCACCTTCACAAAGCAGAACAAAGAAGGGTGGATTAGGCTCCAGGGTGAGAGTCAGGAACCTGATCTCAAACACTGTTCTGTCCTAATCTGATTTGTGTCAGATACCACCTCCTGGGAGTGTCATGGATTTGGGAGAGCCCAAGGGCTCTTGAACTGGTTTTATTTCTGGTTTCTGAGATGGGGAGGGACAAAAAATGTTCTTTCCTTTTCTCTGTATTGAGCTGACTGGAGAGGGTTGGCACTAATTGCAGCTAACCCATAAAAGCCCAGCAGACTTTGTCCTTAACCCACACTGTCCCAAAGATCCTGAAGGAAAATAGATCCTTGTAAAGGAAACATGGGAGGGGGAGGAGGCTTTCCTCACAGGCAGCTCCTTCTATAATCAAATCCCAGAGTACCAGAGTATCTCACATTTTATTCTGATGTCAGTTTGCAGTTTTTCATGCATTGTGTCAAGGACCTGTAGGCCTGTATATAAAGAGTGCCTAAGCGAAGAAAGTGAATTCAGTGGGCAGGCATTGCCATGGGAAAGACTTGTAAAGGGGTGATTGAGGTGGTAAAGGTCAGAGCAACCCAGCAAAGTAATGCCAGCCTTTATAACACTGAAGGGTGTATCTCAAAACAGAAGTATGGATTAATGCACTAGGATGAATTAACAAAACCGAGGGCCTGTTTGGCATAAAATAGATAAATGATGCTGACACTTCTGATGAGAAAATGTAATCTGATCACTTGTGCATTTGCAGAGAAATAATGGTTCCTTCTATTTTCAGAACACCGTTGTATCCGCCCTTCCATCCTTTTCTTTCATTCTGTATTTTTTATGGTCTCAGTTTTTCTATGAAGTTCTTATTAATGTGAAATGATTTATACTCTGTTCAATGTTTTTAATGTTCCCTGACTCTTTCATCTTTTTCTTAATGTGATGTAGCCTAGGTCTGAATTTCTAGAAGTCTTCACTCTTAGATTCTCACCTTTGCCCACAGAGTCACTTTGCAGGTCCTTGACTCTTCCCCCATAGGATGTTGCTGCCTTTTGCATGGCAGCCTGTGCAACAGGAGTGACAGAATCACTGTACAGCCCTTCAGAAGTCAGGCTCTCTGGGCATTAGCTTTCCTTTCAGTGAAGAAATTAGACTCTATGATTTTTTATTGTTTTAATTTCTAACATGGTACAATTCTGAAGATGTAGAGGAATTTTTGAAATTGAGGACTGCTCTTCTGGAAAATGCAACTTACTTTCGTGGAGAAGATGATTTTTTTATTCAAATACCTCATAGGGAGAATGCACATTGTTTAAATAACAGTTATGACTCTTATAAAATGACTTTTGTGAGTTTTGATAATGGACTGAAATCATGAGATAGTAGTAGATGTTTTACTCTGTGTAGAAATTTAACATAGGCACAAACTGTGGTGATTTGTTGACTGGTTTAAAAGTGAAAAGAGACAAAATGAATAGATCCAAGTCATGAATTATTGTAGGAATAACTGGAATTAAATTTCTGGAATACAAGTCTCTTATGAGAGAGGATAGAGCTGTAGGTGAGGGATTTCTTGGGGTAGAATCTGAATGAGAGAGGCCAACAGTACCAAAATATCCCTAAATTCGCTAAGGGCTTGGGTAATGGACAGAAAATTGAAATAAAAGGTCTAGAAGTACTGGTTAGTGGAGCAATTAGGCTACAACATCTGTCAGTCTATTGATCTCTTGGGCTAATACCATTTTTCTGGTAGGTCAGGCTGATGTCCCCTGGCTTTCTCATCTCTCAGGAAATGATTTGGAAAGGCCATTTTTCCATGTGGAAGAGATTCCCTCCTGGTTTTTCTGCAAGGACCCAGCTCCTTTAGAAGAAGATGAGTAGTGATGTATTTATTTAGAGTTATCTTTCTAAGAGACATTATTGTATCCAATAAAGTTCAGTGACTCACTAACTCATTAAACCATTCAGTAACTCTACAACACTACCAGCCATAGAGCAGGCACTACAACGGTGCCAGAGACTTGGTCATTGAGAAGCAGTCATGCTCTTGCCTCAGGAAGTTGATTGTCTTCAGATTTTAAACTTCTAGTTATTCTAGCCCTTTTCTGAAAGAACACTTTGTACATATCTTGGTCATTGAACTTTTCTTGTTTGACAGGTTAAAAATGTTGTAGTACATAGCTTTGAGGGTAAATTCATGCAGTTTCATATTTTGCATTTCAAGTGATTGCTAAGATCACCCAGTGACATTTTCCCTTTTTAAAAAATATTTTATTTATTATTTTTATTTTGTGTGTGTACATGTATTGCCTGTATGTAGTTAAGTGCACCCATGCCATGCAATGCTCATGGAGGACAAAAGAAGCTGTCGGATCCCCTGGAACTAGAGTTATGGACAGTTGTTAGCTGCCATGTAGGTGCTGGGATTTGAACCTGGGTCTTCTGCAAGAGCAGTCAGTGTTTTGAACCACTGAGCCATCTCTCCAGACCCTTCTCTCTTTTTTGTAAACTTTTGAACTTTTGGGGGTATGTGTATGTGCACACATGCCCTCTGTGTGTGTGTTCCATGTGTGCAGGTGGCTTTCAGAGGACAACTTTGGTAACTGGGCCTCATATTCCGCCTTGATTGAGAAAGGGTCTTTGTTGTTTGCTGTGCATTCACCAGGATAGCTGGCATGTGAGCTTGGGGATTCTCATCTCTCTGCTTCTCATCTTGCCTTAGGAGCACTGGGATCACAATGCAAGCTACTGTGCCTGGCTCTGTGAGGGTTCTGGGGGTGTGAACTAAGGTTCCTATGCTAGTGAATTAAGTACTTTACCCACTGAGTTATCTCCCAACCTCCCGTTGACATTTTCTTAGCACAGACCTTAGAACAAAGCTTTTGCCTGTTAGGGTGGCCCTTTAATGTAGCTGTAATGTGTTAGCTTCTCCTCTCACAATCAATACAGAATTTGTTCTCTCTCTCTCTCTTTCTCTCTCTCTCTCTCTCTCCTCTTTCTCTCTCACTCTCTCTCTCCCCTCCTCCTCCTCCTCCCCTCACTACCAACACAGAATTTGAGCTTCTGTCTCTCTGTCTCTGTCTCTCTCCCCCCCGCTCCCTCCCTCCCTCCCTCTGTGTTTGTGTGTTTGGGCACGTGTATGTTTGTTTTTAGTGAAATCATCTTGTCTTTAAGTTTCATTCTATGTAAAGGTGGAACTGGGTTTGTAGGAGAACTACTTTGTGTTTCTTTATAACTCAAAGGAAAGGGAAGAAAGGAAATCAGTGTTTATTAATAATGCTCTTGCTGATACTTATTTAAAATGAGGCAGCATGTCTTAAATTTCTAGCGATGCATGTATTCTTTCCCCCAGAATAAGGTCTTCTTTATTGAGCTCTGATAAAGCAATCTGCAAATTGCAAGGCCTTAAATGTATTCTTTTAAAAATATTTTATTTATTATTTTTATGTGTATGAGTATGTTGCCTGCATGTACATAAGTGCACCCATGTCATCCAATGCTCGCAGAGATCAGAAGAGGGTGTTGGATCCCCTGGAACTGGAGTTATGATGGTTGTTATCTGCTGTGTGGGTGCTGGAAACTGAACCAGGTCCTCTGTAAGACCAGTCAGTCCTCTTAACTGCTGAGCCATCTCTCCGGCCCCCTTAAATGTATTCTTGATTCCTTATTCCTTTTTTGTCTTCCGCTTTTGTCTTCTTGAAGCATAACAGGTCATTCTAGACCAGCTTTATATTCTTTCAAGGATTTAAAACTACTTTTATAATTTAAGACACTACTGCTTTTTTTCCTGTCCAGGGTTTGGCAATACTGTGGTAAAAGCTTCCCAGAAATGTAAGCAACTGTGTCATTTAAAAGTGGTCTCTTGCTTAGAACCTTGGCTACTGCAGAAAGCCAGCTTATGAGTCATTTGAGTGAATGACAGTTGTTGCTAATCTTTTATAAGCTGTAAAATAATCTATGTAATAAAACCTGAGGATCAAGGATTTTAAATATGCCACAATGTATTATGCTCTGACACTTAAATATCACAGAATTCAGAATCCAAATTAAAAAATAGCTCATTTCATGATTAACTGTGGTTGCTTTCGGTAGTGCTCCAAGAGCTTCTTGAGATACCAGTTCTCCTAAATGAGGCTTCAGTCATGTGTTGGGAGGCAGGGTGGACCTTTGTAAATGTCCTCAGATAACTCCTGACATCAAAAGAGCTTTCTATGCCTACAACTGAGATAGCTGCAGAAGAGGGATATAACTCAGTGATGGAGTGCTAGTTTAGCTTGTGCAAGGCTTTGATCCTGAGCACCTTTAAAACAAAAGAATTACATACAGTTAAAGCCAAGTATGGATTTGTAATCCCCAAATTTGAGATACTCAGGCAAGAAAACCATGAATTCAAATCATCCTGGGCAAGATAATAAGTTCATAGTTTGGGCCTATATATAGAGAACTATCAATATATAGATGATAGATTAGATAGATAGATGATAGATAAATAGATGATAGAGAGAGAGATGATAGATAGATTAGATAGATAGATAGATGATAGATAGATAGATAGATAGATAGATAGATAGATAGATAGATAGATAGATAGACAGATAGAGATAGAGAGAGAAACTTATCAAGGAGCTAGTCCCTGGAGAAAACCAATTCTCCCTCCCTCTGTGTCCACTGATTGATTGCCTATAGTTCTTCATCTAAAGATGGAACCTGCTGAAAATTCCCCCACCCACATTGTTATGTCAATTATTTTTGCCATTATGCAGATCTTGTTAGCCTTGAACACATGTATACATGAACACCACTAAATGGAATCAGTATGTTTTATATGTATATTTATAAATGTAGGTATGTAAATGTAACAATCATAATCAAACAAGAAGATGAGAATGAGTGGGGGAGCATGGGAGGAGATGGAGGGGGTCTGGGAGGGGGTGGAAATGATGCAAATACAATGCTCATGTATGAAATAGTCAAAAATAAAAAATAATTTAGAAAAACACACCAAGAGGGGCTAGATACTTCCTGCAGAACTCATGCTCTAGAGTATCAGACGTCTTTTTCTCCAACGAATTTTTTTCTACAGACTTTTCTATACTTTTAATATATCATATTTGATTCTGAAAGTGGGTGTCATCCTTTACCCATTCAGTCCAATTTAGACATCCCCAAAGCAAAACTTCAACAAAAAATAGTATGTGTATGTTTGTGTATGCCTTTGAGTTACAGGAATTTTCAAACACTTTTAGAAGTTACTTTTATGGATTCTTAGGTGCATTAACCTGATACCTTGTTTTCCTGTATTGACAAAGAAATTAGGAATAAGAAATCATAAAGGAAAATTGATGTACTTGCAGTTTGGTCAAATGTAGAGGGAGATGCTAATTTCCAACCCACCTCACTTGTGGTCACCTTGCAATGTGCAGAGAAACGTGAAACAAAAGCCAGAGCCTAGGTAAATTTAACTGTAAGATGGGCTGATCAGTCTTTTCCTCAGGGAAGGGACCTGGACCCCAGGCTATCTCCTCATTCTGTTACAAGGTCAGATTTTTATTTAAATCCTGGCCTAGGATAGGTGATCTTAAAGATGTTGCATTTTTGAAGGAGAAAAGAATATGGGGATTTTATGGCTTGTAAGATCCTCACCCATTCCAAGCTTGCCAGTGTTCTTGGACCTAACAGAGGTCAGAGTCTGAGTAGCTGAAGGTAGGTGCATGAATGTCTGTCTTTAGAATATATTTCTCCCTGTCAAGTCCTCAGCATAAGATCAAGATTACAGAAGTACTGTGGACCTTGTTTCCTTCTGGGTCCTATTCACCAGTTCTCAGCATTTGTACTTCTGTTTCAGCAGTTCCCATTCTTCATGTGCATGACTGATCCTGGAGTATTTAGTCTCAGATATTATATGTTTTATTTATAAATATTTGTCTTTTCTTTAAGTGTATTGACAAGCAATTTTTAAAGCTGAAAATTGTTACTTTATTTTGCTCCTGCCTGAAATTAACATGGTCTCCATCTTTGTTCTAACCTGTTAAGTTCACTTTTCCCAGGTTTATTTCTCTTTCTCCTTGATTTTTTTCCAAATTCTTATTTTATTCTCATTCTAGCTAGTCATTTTATGGGTACAATATATAGAGAGTGCA
>NW_008332654.1:1890478-1894061 GCF_000622305.1 Nannospalax galili | reverse complement strand
TTGTTGGCCATTTTTAGTTTTTAGTAGTGAGAGATTTATTTATTTATTTATTTATTTATTTATTTATTTATTTATTATTCTTTGAGACAGTCTCCCTATCGTCATGTGAAACAATGCCTACAAGTTTGGTGACTTAGATAAGTAAAAAAGAATTTATCAAAGGCATAAAATAACCAGACAGAATTTATTGAGATAATAGAAGGAAGGGTGAGCTCTTGAGAGGAGATAGTGTAGGGGTTCTTGCCTCTTAAGGGAGTGGGTGTTCTTTTTATAGCAGTTAAGGGGAAAATTACTTGGTCTTATTTAGCGAGTCATTTCACAAGGCCCATATATGTATAATTGGTGGGCTTCTCACTATCTTTAGTATTAAAGTTTACAGTAGAAATTCTCTTTCTGAGACTGGTCATTTACTCAAATCATTTAGGTAAGGTGTGACTGTCAAGCTCTAAATGGTTAAATAAGGCATCATAAGTCACTGTGGACAGGCTCCAAGCAAGCATGGCCTGATTGTAAAAGTGTGGGGATTTGAACTTTTGTCCTTTCACCCATGCATTGCAGGTTGACCTTGAACTTGAAATTAATCATCCTGCCTCAGATTCCCAAGTGATGGGATTGCAGGGGCACTAGTGTAAGAGTTTAGGCAAAACCAACACTCTCCTACTTCCGTCTATACAAATACCCACAAAGGAAAGGAGTGGACATTTTGAGTAAAGGAAATTCCTCACCTTGGGAGAACTAAACAATGAGATTTGGATTTTATCAGAATTAGAAATTATTCTGTTGATAACAATAGCCCCATTTTTTCTCTGAAACTAGGATGTCAGGTAGCTTTAAAATTTTTAAATGTGGAGGAAATGTTTAATTAGTTTTTACATTATGTCAAATGTTTCTATACTCAAACTACTCTCAGCAATTTCTCAGAGACTGACTCAGTTTAAATACTTCCAGCAGAACTCCCACCTCCGTATACAGCCATCGCCAGCCCAGATGCCAGTAGTGTTCCAGTGATCAACTGCCGCGTGTGCCAGTCTCTAATCAACTTGGATGGAAAACTTCACCAGCATGTGGTTAAGTGCACAGTGTGCAATGAAGCTACGGTAAGTAGAAATTTCCATTTAAAAAAATCAGTTATCTGCCATCAGTAATGTTACCAAAGGGCTGTGTGCAAATAGAATGATATTTCTTCATTCCTCCTTCTGTCTTATCGTATGAGGATATCTCTACATGTTTAAGCTAACACACTACAGTATTTTCATATTCAAATATAATGTCCTTTGATTCTTTACTCTCTAGATGAGAATGATCATGGCAGGTTTTTATAATTATCTTCCGTGTCTTCACAATTATCTTCAGTATCTGTCCATTTTGATTTTCACAAAAATAAAATCTACCGAGCTTTAGCACAAATGTGGCCTTTGTCTCTGTTATGTAGAAAGTTATTTGTATTTATTTGATATCCATAGGATGTCAGTATTACTTTTCTGTGATGATAAATTTATTATTGATATCTGAACCAAATTGTGTATTCACAAGTAGTTTAACATTTTATTCCATCTGCTAGATGTTAATGCATCAAAATGTTTTTTAAAAGTGTGAAGGGCAGTTTTAAATAACTGATCAGTGGAATTTTTAGTTTTAGTTTTTTAGTTTTAGTTTTAAGTTTTAGTTTTTAGTTTTAGTTTTAGTTTTAAATAGTAACTAGTAACACATACACTGGCTTAGGTGATCTGTGTGTGTGTGTTCCCACTTGGATAGTTAGTCCTTAAGAAAACTCCAATCTCTTGAAATCTGCAGTTAAAAATTAAATGAATTTTGGTATTTATATTTTTTCTTTATTATTTTTACTTGTTACTTTATGTATATATGAGTGTTGTGCCTGCATATATGTAAACGCATCCATGTTGTACAATGCCCGTGGAAGTCAGAAGAGGGTATCTGATCCCCTGGAACTGGAGTTAAATACAGTTGTTAGTTGCCATGTGGGTGCTGGGACTCAAACCTGGGTCCTCTGAAAGAGCGCTCAGTGCTCTTAACTGATGAACCTTCCCCCCAGCCCCTTGCTATACAGCCCAGGATGACCTAAATCTCAGAATCCTCCTGCCTCAATCTCCTGGAGGTATTGGGACTACAGGAGTGTCATGCAGTGCCTATTGTTTTTTTTATTGAATTTTTGCTATTTTCATGCAATATAATTTGATGGTGTTTAGATTCCCTTCCTCTATTCACATGCCCCCTTACCTCCCACTGCCCAATTTAATGTGCTCTGTTTTATATACATTATGGCCTATGCAGTCTAATTTGCATTCCCAAATGTCTTTCAGTGTGGGTCCATCCTTTGGAACCTGGTTAACCTACCAGGAGCCCATTCTTGAAAGAGATTGTCCCTCCCTCTTTCAGCAGCCATAGGTTGCTGAAAGTTTTTTAGGTTGGATTGTGGTTTCTTATCCACTACCCCATGTCTATGCTGTCATTTTGTGTGGTTTGAGATTGCATGGGACTTATGCATGCTGTCACCATTGCTGTGAGTTCATGCGAGTAATTGAGCAGCTGTCTGGAAAACTCTTTTCCTTGTGATCATTCACTACTTCTGGCTATTACAATCTATCTGCCCTCTTTTCCCAATGATCCTTGAGCCTTGGAAAGCAGAAGTTTGATATAGGTGTTCTATTCAGGGATAAGCACTCTGCAGCCTCTTGTTGTCTACAGAGTGGTCACATTGTGGGTTTCTGTATTAATCATCATCTGGTGCATAAGAAGCTTCTCTGGTGAGAGTTGAGAGATGCATCAGTTTATGGGTCTTTAAGAGTCAGTTTAATACTGTAATTATTTAGCAGAAAACTAGTATTAGGCACTCCCCTATGTCCTGTGATCTGCCTAGCCTCAGGTTTCTAAGACTGATATCAATGTCGGGTAAGGGCTCCATCCTATGAAGTAGACCTTAAATCCAATTAGAGAGTGGTTGTTTACTCCCATAGTATTCATGCCACTATTGCACCTGTGGGCATATCTTGCCAGGCCAATTGTTGTTGTAATTCACAGGATTCATAGCTGGGTAAGGTTGACAATTATTTTTTTCCTTCTTGTAGCATGCATAGCACCTTCCAGCACTATAAAAACTAGCCAATAGAGATGAAGCTCTGACGTCAGCACAGGTTGATTTCTCCTTGTTTGTTCTACAGTTCACGAATGTAGTATCTTCAGCAATAGGGTCTTACCATCCAGTTCTGGTGGGTAAACAAGAGAAGGGGCAGTGGCCCCTCTGTTTGAGGGTCTATGGGACCCCTGCTCAACAGTTTCTATAGAGGGAGTCCATTCCTGCCATTGAAGTTTTATGCTGTTAGTCTATGCTGTCTAGAAGGGGCAGCATACTGTTCTACAGTTCACGAATGTAGTATCTTCAGCAATAGGGTCTTACCATCCAGTTCTGGTGGGTAAACAAGAGAAGGGGCAGTGGCCCCTCTGTTTGAGGGTCTATGGGACCCCTGCTCAACAGTTTCTATAGAGGGAGTCCATTCCTGCCATTGAAGTTTTATGCTGTTAGTCTATGCTGTCTAGAAGGGGCAGCATACCCCCTGTTATAAGG
>NW_008332654.1:1875973-1890412 GCF_000622305.1 Nannospalax galili | reverse complement strand
ATGTCCTGAGTTGGTAACCCAAGAATCAAAAACAGACAAACTATATATATATGGTTTTTTATTCTATATATATGTATATATACATATATATACACAAAATATTTAATATATATATTAAACCTATAGTGGTAGGTGACCACTATATACAATGTGACTAATGTGATGTGTAGAGAACATAGGCCTTTTTCTAAAGTCCTTTAATATACATTAAACCTACCTATAGTGGTAGGTTTCCATATGGCTTTTTCTGAAGACCTTTACTGTTACTTATCCCTCCTCCTACTCTCTCTTCTGCCCTGCCCTCCCATTGCCCACCCATTTAACCATTCTTACTCTAATGTTTCCCTATCTCTCTTCATATCACTGCACTCCACCACCCCTCCCAGGAAGCCTCCCTGCCTCCTCCAGGGCCACTTATTATTTTCCTGACTTCTCTACATGTTCAAATTGGAACACATATATCTAAAATTTCAAAGCTATCATTCAACTATGAGAGAGAACATGGGACATTTGTCTTTCTGGGTCTGGTTTACTTCACTCTGGATTATTGTTTCCAGTTCTATTTACCTGCAAGTTTCATAATTTCTTTTTTTTTTTAAAGAGCTGAACAATATTCTACTGGATATATGACCACAGCTTCATTATCCATTCATCAGTCGATGGTCATCTAGGTTGCTTCCAATTTCTGGCTATTATGAAAAGGGCAGCAATGAACATAGATGAACAGGTATTTCTGTAGTAGGTATAGAGTCTTTTGGGTCTATGTCCAAGAGTGGTGTGACTGCGTCCTATGGTAGATCAATTTTGAGCTTTTTTCTGACTCTTCTTCTTTAATGAAACAAACACCAAAAAAGAGTTGTGGAGTTTTATGTTCACTCTTGGAAGTAAACAGAGTGATTAGGTCATCCAGGCTGAAACCCTGATGTTGCATGAGTTTTAGAAAATTGGGTCAATCTTACTACTTAGAAGTGACATTTGTACAGTAGCAATGCAGTTTTCTGAAAACTACATTTGGGCATAGGGAAATTATGCTAATTCTTTGCATGATTATTGCTCCTGTGAAGCAAAGAAATATAAACAACTGTGAAGACTCTGGACTAGTTTAACAGCATGCAATCAGATTGTCTTGTTTCAAATCTCTAACATTACGAAGGAGAAAAAAATGTGAAAAGAAAACTTTTGAGGTGTATCTTAACATGTGGCTTGCTAATGTCTAATGTGTAACTTGATCTTAAGTTTATAAGTGAAGATTTGTGAGGCAAGTGGGGGTATCTTTGGAGAAATTCTGGGCTGAAAAGGGTGACGATAACAAACGTAATGGGCTAAGGTCCAACAGAGCAATTCCCTGGGGCCCATTATCTCTGTCTCTTACTGTGCTCCAGTCTTAGGCCACTTGAAACAAGGCCTCTGTAGAGTCTCTGTCCTCTGTGGGAGCCACTCTGAAAGGGACCTGATATGCCTTTGGAGATTCAGAAAACACCACACAACACAAAAAGGAAAAAACAAACTCAAAGAATAAAAGCCTTTTTTTTTTTGTAGTAGATTGAGATTTGTGTGTGTGTGTTTTCACTCACATGCACACACATGTGCAAAAGACTGAATTACATAATGAATTTAAAGTTAAAGGAGAAATAATTCCTTTTTAAAAATTCTTTATTTATTATTTTTATTTTATGTGTATGCGTTTATTGCCTACATGTAGGTAAGTGCACCCACATTGTGCAGTGCCCGCAGAGGTCAGAAGAGGCTGTTGGATGCCCTGGGACTGGAGTTATGAACAGTTGTTAGCTGCCATGTGGGTGCTGGGATTCAAACCAGGATCTTCTGCAAGAACAACCAGTATTCTTAACTGCTGAGCCATCTCTCCAGTCCCCAGGAGAAATAATTTCTAAGACAAGTTGATTGAAATTCTAAGGCATTCTGGACAAATGTTGGTATGAGATGGATGACCTGCAACTAATTATGACCTCGAGAGTCAGAGGCTGAGAGAACAGGGTTTGAGTCCCAATTGTCTATTTAGTAGCTGTGTATCTTGAATGACTTCATGTCTTTAAATTGTGATTTCCTCATCTTAATTATAGTGCTATCATAATAGCAACTTCATAGGATTGTTGTTCAGGCACAGGAGTAAAACACTCAGCGTATTGCCTGGCACAAGGAAGAGTATTTTGCCAGAGCAGACAAGATATGGCACAGGGTGGCACAGGACCAGCTCTTGAAGTCTTACAGGTCACTTGCTTTGTGTTATAACAGAGGAAACTGAGATCTACAAGTAAGAAAATAATAAAATATATGTAAAATAAGATTCTGTCCTTTGTTAAACACACATGTAATGGCAAATTTTGAATAACAATTAACCCAAATTCTGGTTGTTGTTGTTGTTGTTGTTTGTATTTTAGACACTATAGGCATATACCCCTGATGTTGTGAATTTTAAGCATTCAGATTTAGTTACCTGCAACATAATTGAATAAATCACAAATTGCTTTCTGCTACCTTTTATGTATTTCTATCAGAGTTGTTTACTTAAAGTATTTAGTCATGATTTTGAAAAGTATTGCATACGAAAAAGGGTTCCAAAAATAATGGTGTGTCTGGAAGCTCTTCCATGGAGTTACATAACAATAAACCCATAAGAAGTTGAAAATGCATTTGGTGCATATAGCCTTGAGCATCCTATGCTGGCAACATGGTACAGTCACTGTGCAGTTTGGGGTGTTTTACCTGCTGACCAAATGACCAAATAAGAGCTGTGCTTACTGTTAATGCCCAACTTCTCCCAAGAACCTAACACTATGTATTATTAGCATGGAAAGAGATAAAAATTCAACACTCTAAATATGATTTTTATTGAATACAGACTTCTTACTCCACACCATCAAAAATCTGAAAACTTGCATGTCAAACAATTATAATTCAGGGACGGTCTGAAGATAAATATGAAGAATTCCCAAATGCCTGTCACCATCATTCCACAAGTGTTAAAATTTTCACCATATGAACTTCTCTTTCTAAAACAAAACTTTGCTAGTACGAATTTGTGAAATATAGAGAATGAATGTTGATACTATACAGTTATTTAGTCTTAGGACCCAATTCATGTGCCTCCAATGGTTTCATTAGTGTCTTTTAGAAAGAAAAAAGTCTACTTTGGAGTCAAACCAGAGCCATGTGTTGCACCTGGTTGCCATGTCTCTTTTACGCCCTTTTATCTGGTTTGCTCTTTTTATTGTCTTTTATGTTTTGAAGAGTATAGGCAAGGTATTTTATAGAATGTCTCCCGATTCGAGTTTGTCTACTGTTTCTTCAGATTTGGCTTCAGGTCATATGTTTTGGTAGGAGTGTCATAGATATCTGTTCTTTTCAGTGTAATTTTTAGTTTAGCAGGCTTAAGTTCCAGTATTACAAAGCATGTTTTCTTTGATGTTATTTACTTTCACTTTTAGGTTTACCATATTTTTAAACAGTAAATGATAGCATTCAAAGCAATTGCAAGTTTAAGTTACATATATCATAAAATTAACCACTTGTGTTCTACTGAGAAATTTAAGAAAAGGTCAGATGATGCCAGGCATGGTGGCACATGTCTTTGACCCCAGCTCTCAGTAGGCAGAGGCAGGCAGATCTCTGTTAAAATCCAGGCCAGCCTGATCTACATAGCTGGCTGAGCCTAGGGAGACCCTGTCAAGAAAACAAAACAAAACAGAACAAAAAACAAAACAAGACAAGAAAAGATTGGGGCTGGAGAGATGGCTCAGTGGTTAAGAGCACTGGTTGCTCTTGCAGAGAACCTGAGTACAGTTCCCAGCAACCACGTGGCAGCTAACAACCATCTGCATCAGGGGATCCAATACCCTCTTCTGACCTCTGTGAACTTTGCACATGGGTGCACTTACATACATGCAGACAATACACTCATACACATAAAATAAAAATAGCAATGTGTTTTTATATATGTATAAATATAAAGGAAAGGTCCCTTTTCTTTACTGTTATTGCTCCTGAGCTTGCTCTTCCTGGCCAGGTGAAACAATTTTCTGCGTGTGTTTCTACCTAATTAGATGGATACATGACCTTATCTTATCCACTTGAAGGAGAAATAACTCTTGGTGTACACTAACTATTCCAACCATAATAAAAGGCCAGTGTAAACTAATTTTGAAACAAAGCCTTTATAATCAAATCTCTGCAGTCCCTCAAACTTTTGAAGTCACATGCATTGCTTTTTCTTAGACTGACAGCACTATATAGAGCTTTAATTTTCAAGTAATCATTTCTTCCTTAAATGCAAACAATTTGCAACAATCTGTATTTTGGTTAATCATCTCTGTTTGCATTTTCTTCCCTTATCTAGCCAATCAAAAACCCCCCAACAGGGAAGAAATATGTTAGATGCCCTTGTAATTGTCTCCTCATTTGTAAGGACACATCTCGGCGAATAGGATGTCCGAGACCCAACTGGTAAGAGATAAAGATTCATTCATTCATTTATTCATTCATTTGTTCATTCAATAAGTATTTATTAAAAGCTCATTTTGTACCAGGATCTGTTCTAAATACTCTCTGTTTTCATGGTCATTACCACACCTAGATTCTTATAGTTGTTGTTTTAAAAAATGATGTAAGTAGAACTTGGCTGCCATAATTTTTGTAGGATATATTTGTGAATAGACAGTGGGTGTTTTCTTTACCCTATGTGAATACTTTAATACACTATCATGAATCAGCAGCTCATTGAATTCATTTAAAAATAACTAGCTAGCTTACCTTTGATGTAGTTCATTTTAACCCAGAAGAAGTTGTCTTTGTGTATCTCATTGTAAGTTATACCAGGCCCAGGTCCTATGTAATAAAATCTGAAATATTTGCCTATGCCCAATGCCATTGTGTATGTGCTGAGATACAGGTATATAAGGCCCTTGGCTTTTTTTGTTCTGTGATTTCTCTGGCTTTATGGGCATTACATGAATTATCTGATGATGTACTGGAGAATGGAAGGGAAGATAGCTCCCATTTTACCTCTTTCCATCCCTGACTAGTCATCATGGAATACCAACCTTCTCATGGAAATTTGGAAGGTTTCATCTCAGCATGTGATACTTGCATGTGATACCTGCATGATATGCATATTTATTTAATATGGAAAATGCTTTGCTTACTCAGTCTTCTATCAAATTCAAGGTATATTTGTAGACAAAAAATGAACCCTTTTCTAATTTGAACTTATAAAAATTGGGAAGTGGCAGTTAAGTGGTTCCCAAAGTCACTGATTAGAACTCATGATTTAATATGGTTTATATTTTTAAAATATAATTTCCTTTCTTCTTTTTCTTTGTTTTTGAAAGACAATTGATATATTCTTTGATTTGGAGCCCAACATTTGATACTTGATTCCTTCAATGTATAAATCAAGTATAATTTGTTTTCATTACTGTAGCTTATGCTTTTTGCTATATGTAACAAGTTTTGCCCTCAGCCACTCGTTGGTTAATGGAATCATTTGCTTTTTTCCCTACAGTAGACGTATAATTAACCTTGGCCCCATAATGCTTATTTCTGAGGAGCAACCGGCTCAACCTGCATTGCCAATCCAAGCAGAAGGCACAAGGGTCGTGTGTGGGCACTGCGGAAACACATTCCTGGTAAGTAGCTGTGCTTCTGTCGCAGAACCCTAATCTGTAAATCTAGATCATGATCTCATAGATCTGAGGATTGCTTATCCTCATAGAGTTTTATCCAAATGTAAATTGATCAAAAGGTTAAAATAGAGCCTTATCTCTAAAGATAATTAATTCAAAGTTTAGCTAGAATATACAGCATCCCAGTGGATTAGACAAATAATGCATCCAGATTTAGCTGCATGGATGCCTTGACTTGGTGAGCAGATAGCCCTTTGCCTTCCTCTCATCTGTTCAGTGGCAAGGTGGACATTTTCAGCCCTGTTTCATGGCTTCTAGATTCAAGAACAATTCTTAATGTATATATGAAAAATCTTCTTACTTTTAAAAATTATTCTTGGAGGATATAAATTCTGATACTTATGGATAATAGTCAATTGGGTGCAAAATAAATTCAGCTTTGCCATTTTCAACTTCAAATTACAGTCTGATTTTTAAAAGTTAATTTTATAATAACTTACCCCATAAGGAAGAGTAAGAAAGGATTTTCTTTTGTTATCCAATATTTATAACAGTCAAGAGATTTTTTAGGCTCCTAATAGTAGATATATTCTAGAGTCTTGGCATGAAGTCTATAAATGCTGCCATTAAGGAAAGAATGAGCTTAGAGAGTATAGCTTGTCCTTTTCCCTTTATTGTTTACTTATATTAAAACAATTCAAATGCACAAATCCTAAACCGATCAGACTGCAGCCTCTTCATCTCTATGATTCAGTTCACTGCTTTCAGCTCTTCCAGTCACTCAGCTGTTTCCTCCTGTATGTCCAAACTGTGTTTATTCCGTTTCCTTTTAATACATCAAGCTTGAACATTAGATGCTAATTTATAAGATGCAAGTTGAAATTTAATAGTCACACCATCTTCCTTCTCATACCCCTGTCCCTGTTTCCTTATTCCCAGTTGACGTATCATATTCTTTAACACTTAACGTGTTTTTTATGAGTAGAGAATTCTCATATGACTTTCAGCATTTTGTTGTTTGGAGATATTTACTCCTCTGCTTTAGGTCTGTTTAGTTTTTCATGTGCAAATTATTAGTTCTCCCCAAACTTGTGTAGCTCTATGAGCTTTTTGTATCTAGTCAGATGTGACAATCTACTATTTTAGCTCTTTGCTACATAGCTATCATTCTGGGAACTTCTCCACCATCCTGAAAAGTCCTTCTTACTCTCCAGAGTTGCATCTCATGTTTCCTTCATGGGTCTTGGTTTATTCCTTCTGAGAAGGGACATGGAGTAAAATTTATTTCTTAGGTGTTTTTTGATGTAATCTCAAATTCATATAATAATTTCTTTAGATATTAAATTTGAGGTTTCCAGTTGTTCCTTTCAAAAAATTGTAGGCTTTCTTCTCATTGTTAATGAGATTAGTTACTGTTTTTACTCCTGATCCTTTGTTTCTGACTTATTTTATTTCTTCATTGGTCTGAAATTTCATGAGGCTATGCTCCAGAGGGAGTATTTAGTGAGGCTTTTATTTATTTCAGATGATCTAACTTAAGTTTTAATACCCAAGAGTCTTTGCATTTTAATCCAGTTTTCTTTTTTTAAACAATAATCTCTTCTTCATGGCATCTTTCAGAAAATATTAATTATGCTTCTTATGAGGTGTTTTCTCAGTGCCTTTGCTTTGTCCTCATTTTTCATTTTATGTTTCTTTTATAATAAGAATTTTCCTCAAATGATCATTTAAGTCCCAGATTGGAATTTCTATACATGCAGAAAGGTTTAATCCAGTTTTCTTTTTTTAAACAATAATCTCTTCTTCATGGCATCTTTCAGAAAATATTAATTATGCTTCTTATGAGGTGTTTTCTCAGTGCCTTTGCTTTGTCCTCATTTTTCATTTTATGTTTCTTTTATAATAAGAATTTTCCTCAAATGATCATTTAAGTCCCAGATTGGAATTTCTATACATGCAGAAAGGGCTAGACTCTTTCCCCCCCCCACTTCTTCCTTCTCCTCCTCCTCCTCCTCCCCTTCCTCCTTCTCCTCCTTGTCCTTTTTTCTGAAAAGCTGTCAGCTATTCATATCAGTAAGTCTGCAGAGAGCCAGGTTTCTCTGGGGCAGGATCCTCTGATCTCTTGAGATGGATATATCTGCACAGCATTCTAACTTCTGAGTGAAGTCCTTGCTCCTTTCTCATGCTATAGACTTTAATTCCATTGTTTTTAGACCACTTTTTCTGTGTTCCTAAGGCTGCGTGCTTTATAGTTCAACCCCCAACACTGCAGGGGGGAAATAAAGGACATCTCAGTGTTAGGAAGAGAACAGTGGCTTCAAAGCTCTAATTCGGACTTACAGCCTTATTATCATTGTGTTAATTGTGGATAGTCATATCTTTTGTACCTTTTCTTTGTCCTGGGTGAAAAAAAAATCAAGAGAATAAAATGGGTCAGAAAAGAAGATGAAATTATGCTTAAGAATAAAAGCATGCATAATATTTAGTCTTAACTATATGATACTAGGCTGAATTGTAGTCCTGAGTTTTCTAGGGTCAGTAAAAAGAGAAAAACATGATCTCTTAGGAGATATTGATGAAGTTTTAAACAAAAAAAGATTACAATAAAAAGATGTTTCTAGAATACCTGGGAGAATTCTCTTCATGGATTGAGACAGAAAGGCAGTACCATGAGCTTGTTCTCAACACAAGTCCTCCTGTTTATAGAGAACACAGTCTTCCTGTTTATATAGAGAACACAGTCCTCCCATTTATAATAGCATCTTTTAACAATTAGGGTTACGTGCTCAAGTTACATTTGCTAGAAATTTACCAATTCACACTATTTAAAGACCTGGCTGGACTCACAGGTACAGTTTAGAAAGGTGAGACTTGTGTTTGCAAAATATATTTAATGATATGTTCATTTAATGGGACAATCTTGCATATTATATTGATAAACAGTTCCATAATTATTGTGAAACACTAGGATAAGGAAATTAAACAGAAGTTTTCATAAGTGTATTCTTTAGTACTATTATTGTGTATCAGTGTTAGATTCATTGTAAGAGTAAGTTTGTATGCTGCCTGTTCAAACTATTTTGAGAGAATCCTGTAGTGGGATTATGGTGATTATTTTGAGGAGTGTTTTAGGAAAAAGAAGAATAAAGTGAATATGGCAACTGTAAGCTAATCCACTAGGAATGTGGAGAAGATTTTCAGTACAGCGCACAGTAGAGGTTAGCACTGTTTCTCGGTGTGCTATAAACTTGTTGATAAAAGGTATATTCAGCAACCTCTAAGACAACTCATAAATCAGCTCAGCACAACTCATAAAATGCGCTCAGTTATAGATAATGGTTCAGACTTTCCCTGAAGTGGGCCAAGTTGGTACCTTCAGCTAAGTCATGTTTTCTTCACTTGAATCGGGGCCAGTGCCATATCAGAGGGGAACAGTAGGTTTAATGTAAACGTTTCCAAGTGTATCTTATTGCCTCATATTAATTAAAATATACTCTAGTGGAAATATTGGAAGACATCTACTAAAAATGGTTGGATTTTAGAGAAGTCATTTTTATTTTTTAATATGTATTATTTTATTTTATGTATATGAGTATATTGCCTGCATGTAAGTGTATCCATGTTGTACAAAGCCTGTGAAGGTCAGAAGAGAGCATCGGATCCCTCACAACTAGAGTTGCAGATAGTTGTTAGCCCCCATGTGGGTGTTGAGAACCAAACTGGGTCCTCTGCAAGAGCAGCCAGTGCTCTTAACCACTAAGCCATCTCTCCAGCCCTGAGAAGTCATTTTTATTTTTATTTTTTTGACAGAAATGGGATTTTTAAAAGATGATAACCTTGTCATTTAATTAGATTTTCTATGAAAAGTAATAGCTTGAGTTGGGCTTGGTAGCACACGCCTTTAATCCCAGCACTCGGGAAGCAAAGGCAGGTGGATCTATGTGAGTTCAAGACAAGCCTGGTCTACATAGGAAGTTCCTGGCCAGCTGGAGCTACAGGGAGACCCTGTCTCAAAAAGACCAGGAAAAAAAAAAAAGCAATAACTTTTCTAACTGTTCCCTGCCTTTGTGCCCTGCCTTTTTTTGCATCCAGCTCAGGAACCCAAAGGCCCACCTTCCCACAAGCTTCCCTATTTGAATCATAGGAAGTGATGCCACTGAATGGACTCAGACTCCTTCAACAACACAAAAGGGGAGGAATAAACATAACTTTATGAGGACTTTGTAGTGCTAATATTGTATTAGGATAGAGTCAAAGCAGAGACAGAGGCAAAGGCAGGGGGAGGTCCAAGGATCTTTAGAGCTCAGCTCTCCTGAGGAGCACAGAGCCCATGGTTCATCCCATAGGGGCAATGTCCAAGCAGATAGGGGCTAAGATTGGCTAGGTTGAAAGTCTTTCTCAAGTGTATGTGTGAGGGTAAGGACACTTTGAAGTCCTTTTTCCTCCGCCCCCACCATGTTTCCTTTAGCTTCCAGATAGTGGATGGGGGTTCCTGAGATGGAATTGACTCAGTTTTCTCAGAAATTCCTGTGATTCTCAGAGCTTCCAGCTGGCAGCATAGGCTGTATGTGCCCTGGTGCTGCCTGAGTCTTCCCAGGCTCCCCATGATGAGGGGTTCTTTTTTCTAACCATGAGCACCAGCACACACAGTTCCCTTGATCAGTTCCCTTGCCAGACTCTGAATCTTGCTTCTGTGAGCTTGTTAATGATGGAATAAATGGTCTCATACAGGTAGCACTTGAGAAACCTTTCAAAGTAGTATGATTGATGATGTGATGTTGTAGGGCTTTGGTCATACAAACATCTCAGTTGTTGTAGGTCTTTCTGCTTCTTTTTTTTTCTGCTTCTAAATTAATTACATCAAACTTGGAATAATGTCCACCACATACCCTTTCTCATCAACCACTGGCAATGCTGAGACTTGATGAGGTACAAAGATGCCCAGAGCCACATAGGCTGGTAGTGTGACCTGTAGCCATATTGGCAGAGATGCCAATCTGTAGCACTTCCAAAGACACAGACAAGAATTTTGGTTTGGGAATTCAATATAGAAAATTTGAGGAACTTGAAGATGTGCTTGTAAGAATATACAAGGTGTTGCCTGATTCTGGGTCCTTTACTGCCAGCTTGTGGATTTTGTTTTTAATTAATGAAGAAACAGCATCAAACAAGTTGGTATTAGGAAGGATGCAGACCGTGGTTTAAGGGAGCCTTGTAGGTACACCTGCCTTCAGGTTTCTAATTTCTGTTCTTCTGGCTCATAGCTCTGTACCAAAGATGACTCACTGCAGCAGTCCAAGATATAGATGAAATCAGTAATGAACAGCATGCTCACAATATTTGCTTCTTACCATCCCATGAAGGGGCAGCATGTACACCATCAGTTGCCAGAACAAATCAAAAGCTTTCTTCACCCACAGGGAAGCAACAACCACAACTAACAGCTCATAGGAATCAGGTCATTGCAATGACGAGACTTCATGAAGGAGGTATACATGCAGTTGTTGGATTTTGGAGTCTCTTGAAGGTAGTCATTTTCCAGAGCTAGGGATCTATCTGAAGTGAGCAAAAAGGCCAGAAGTAGGATCTTATTTTATTTATTTTCCCTGTCAGGACTTCAAGATTTAGCAATAAAATTTTAAGAGAACAAAAACAACATTTTAGATAGGAAGAGAGTAGAAAGTCAACTTCTTTGCAAAAGTCCTTTTCATTCATTTAAACAGATTAATACAAAATCAGCTCCTGTGATAAATATCCCTCCTTTCTGAGCTTGCTGCATCCAGGGACAGTACTCAGAAGACGACACCACCACCACTTGTGTCGGGTTCTTGGCAGTGTGATTTACCTCTGTCTCAATCAAGCTAGAGATGTTTGTTATAACTGAATTCACCAAGATTAACCTTTGCTAAAACATACACCATAAAATAATCCCTTTTGGCTGTTCACTTGAAATTCATACTCAGACTTGGGGGCTGGAGAGATGGCTCAGCGGTTAAGAACACTGACTGTTCTTGCAAAAGACTCAGATTCGAATCCCAGCACCCACATGGCAGCTAACAACTGTCTGTAACTCCAGTTCCAGGGGATCCGACAGCCTCTTCTGTCCTCCATGGGCATTGTGTGACATGGGTGCACTTACATACATGCAGGCAATACACTCATACGCATAAAATTAAAATAATAAATGAAATATTTTTAAAAAAATTCATACTCAGCCTTGTCTTAGAGTTTGTGTTATATGGTTTTGTAATTATCTCCTCAAGCCATTTTTCTAGTTTTAACTAAGAAAAACTGAAATTTGTTGTTTATAAAAACCATCTGAAATGGTCCCACAAGTTCAGCAACTCTTCAACCTTGCTATGAAGACGTAAAAAAGCACTTAACCCTTTTCATGTTTGGTTCCAAGCTCTGTAGAAAATCTGCATAAATCTCTATTTGGCACATTCATTCTAGAATTTTTACTAAGAAGAGTAACTCAGTGACTTGTTATAATGCGTAAGTAGTGAAAGGAAGTGTTACTTGAGAGCAACGTGGCCTTAGCTTGACAGTCTCAGATGCTGAGAAACCATTTCTCTGAAAAGACAGAACATTCACATAAAGTTTCATTCCAAGTTTATTTACCTTGAGACTATGTGCTTTGCTGTGTTAAAAATAGCATCTCAAGGTTAGCTCAGTTTCATGAAGTCTAAATTAAAATGAAGAAAAGAAATAAAGTCCAAATTTCTTTGATCTTTTAAGTCTAGCTATGAAAGAAAAATTAAAAGGACTGGAGAGATGGTTCAGTGGCTATGAGCACTGACTGTTCTTGCAGAGGACCTGGGTTTGGTTCCCAGCACCCAAATGTCAGCTAACAACTATTTGTGACTCCAGTTCCAGGGGAATCCGACATCCTCTTCTGACCTCTGTGGGTGTTGCATGGCATGGGTGCACTTACATACACACAGACAATACAGTCATACACATAAAATAAAAAAAGAAAATATTTTTGAAAAGAAAAGAATAAAAAGAAAAACCTGTGTAGCAGATATTTTCTAAAAATTATTTTTTATTGTTTGAAAAACATTTGAATATGAGCAAGTTATTGAAACCTTACCACAACTAGTAATTGACCACCTAGAATCCTAAACAAAAATTAATCTTTGACAAAGGGAAGTTTTTTGAGACTAAAATTAATGACATGTTTAAATTCCCCTAAAACTATGAAAGACATATATTGTTAATCTTACTTAAAACAAGATGAAAGATTAGAAAGCCAGGTTATGTAGGGGTATCCAGGGTCTCACTTATGTTCAGCTTGAACTGTAACTCTGAGCTAACAATCACAGCCCCTTAGAAAGCAGTTTTAAAAATATCTTTATGAGGTAAAGATTTAACTCAAATTTATATGAACTATCTTTCAAAGACATTAACATACTATCTGTAAGCCATTTAAATACTTGAGCAATATTCCTGGGAAGATATGACACATTCTATTACTACAGTTACAGGGAAGAAGTAGAAGGAGGAAACTGTCCCATAGGATCAACAGGTTTTTGTTACATTAAACGAATAATGAGGGAACAAGACACAGTTTCCTGATCTTAGTTCTGCTGATATCTCATTTGGTTAGTTTATGTACTTTGTGGCTTCTCACACAAGTAAAATAAATAGTTACTTCAGAGTTATGATTCAAAATATTAACTATTTAAAAGGTTGGCCTTCAGGACTTAAAGGACAATAAGGGTTAAAGGGGCATGAAACACCCGGAAGTTCAAGTGTGCAGAGGAAAGCTGTGACACAAGCATAGCCTTGCATTCTCTTCATTATGAAGCAAATCGAGACGGTGTCAGAGCCCTGAAGAAGTCCTGGGAACTGTTTCAGACTGAAAGCATGGGTTCATACTTTACATGACCTTTAGTATGATATAATGTATTTGACGGGATGAGAGGACTGTTGGAGGTATAAACTCATGTAACCGTGAGAAAGCAATTGATTTCTTCTGCTGTGACCCTTGGTGACGTTTAGACTAAAATAAACATTTGATCAGATTGGCTAGTTTTTTGTTGTTTTTCTTCTCAAATCCCTCTATTTATTTTACAGTGGATGGAACTGAGGTTCAACACTCTGGCAAAATGCCCACACTGCAAAAAAATGTAAGTTCTCCACTCTGGAAATACCGTTGAGAAGTATTTGAGAATTACTTAAAGAGTTTAGAATTCTCACTTAAGTAGATTTGATTTTAAGTTTTAAGACATGCTATGAAATGAATGTACATTTAATATACTTATTACTTCAAGTCTAATAGGCATCTTTAAGGCAGTGTATTCCATTTTGAAATTTAAAAATTGAGCTTGATTATCATTATGTAAAGAGAATCTATTTCTAAGACAGTAAAATTGTTAAAAATGTCAGTTACCTGAAGAGGGTTTTAAAAGTTCATAAGAGACTCATAGATAATCTAAAATTTATATTTATATGAAGGGCTGTGATCCAAGAGAAACTTTATATTGTTTTAGAATCAATAGATAGTCGATTATTAACTTTTTTCATTTCCTGCCCAGTGAGATTTTTATTGAGGCAATTATTTAAATTTGCGTTTTAACTATTCAGTATTTTTATGTGTTTCTAACTGGTTTGCCTAAGGAAAATAACAAAAAGCAATGTGAAAGTGAGAAACTACAGAAGATATTTTGATTAAAGATATTTTATGACATGTATGTCAGGGTTCTTAAGTCCTTCAC
Organism: Nannospalax galili; assembly: GCF_000622305.1. Lineage (NCBI taxonomy): Eukaryota > Metazoa > Chordata > Mammalia > Rodentia > Spalacidae > Nannospalax > Nannospalax galili. The sequence continues at coordinate 1,876,053 of NW_008332654.1, read as the reverse complement.
AAGGAGGTCATAGAACTCACAATATATTTGTACTCACATATATGATTTACTGCATATATGTATATATATCCACACACTAT
>NW_008332654.1:1870977-1875802 GCF_000622305.1 Nannospalax galili | reverse complement strand
TATGAATCACACTTAGGAAAGGGAAAAGGAAAATGGAAAAACTCAAGAGAAACCAGGCATAAGCATCAAAAAGTCCTTTCGAGCTAGAGTCTTCCAGGAAGAAATTGTTACTACACCTGCAAAAGGGTGTCTACTGTGAGTACTCACTTAACACTTAGTGTCCTGGGAAATAGCTACATTGATACCTACTGTCAATCACTTACCAACCTTCCAAATACTCAGAAGGAAAGTGGATGTTCAGCATAAGCTATATTGTTCACAGTTTACAGTGAACCACTCCTCCTTTAGGGAATGGTGGGAACTCTCCCAAAACCTAAGTTCAGGGCCAGAGAGATGACTCAGCGGTTAAGAGCACTGGCTGCTATTGTAGAGAACCTTGATTTGGTTCCCAGCACTCACATGTTGGCTAACAACACTTCATAATTCAGTTCTGAGATATCTGAGACCCGCTTCTGGTCTCTGTGGGCACTGCATGACATGGATGCACTTACACACAAGAAGGCAAAGCATGCATAAAAAAATAAATAAATAAATAAAAATTTAAAATCTACTGAAGTTCTCAGATACCAGGTAAAGGCCAACCTTGCAAGAAGAGATTTTTAAGGATAGTAGTCTCAGGCCTACTAAGTTAATTTCTCTGAATTTATTTTAAAAACGAAATATTAATTAAAAATTATTCTTCACTTATATGTGTGAGTTATAGCAAAATCAAAGTCAATTTTATCAGAATGTTTTGACAATTCAATTTTTAAAACCCAAAACATGTGACCTTTAGTATGGTATAATTAATGTCACCTATTTTGACAGTAGAAAAATCCCAATAATGGTTCAAGAATACATAATGAAATGTCTTTATTTAGCTCTGCTAAATGATTTCAACTAAATATAAACCTGGGGTAATTTTCTTTGTATTGTATTTTTAGCTTCAAAATAATAGACATTTCCTTTTTAACACTGTGAAATTAATCAGCCAAGTCCTTAATTTTATTGAATCGGTTAGAAGTCCATACACGTGGACAGCTACACATTGGAGAGACAACCCCTACATATGTCAGTATACATGTGATTGATACATATTCCTGTATATTATCTGTATTTTTCACAGAATGCACAAAATCAAATGGGAAATGTCTTCTTCAAAGACACTGAATTGGTTTAAAATTATATAAAATAAAAACAGAGCCTTGTGACTTAGCGGATAGTAGGTTAAGCACAGTGATAGTTACCTCACATACACATGTATGTATTAGCATTACTTTTACAATGATTTTGGAATACTGAGATTGTTAACCTAATTTTACAAATGAAAAATTGTTGAGAGGGTTTTGCTGAAGGAACTTGTTTGGTCAGCTATTTTAGAACAATGCTAATATTTTTTTGCCACTGATAATTAAATGTTGAATCTCTAATCACACATCTGTATTAATATAAAGACAAATTGTATCAATAAATTAGTGAACCATGTGCATAGAAATTCATGTGGAATAAATCATCATTCTAAGAGGGAGGTTTACAGAGCTGGAGTCATATGCTGCTATTTGAAGGTAGATGCTGCTATCACATGAACACTCATCACTGGTTTCTAGATTTCTTTCTGAATGTTTTTCTTTATAGCAAGATGACTGAGTCAGAATTTTATTTATTTAAACATAGCTATCTACAATTCCATTTTAATTCTAGGAGTTAGTAAGTCATTGCTAGCATGCCACATGTTTATCCCATAAGCATTTAAGGAAAGCTTCCCTTCCATTTCTCCAGACAAAGAAACATTTTCTCCTACCCTGGTTTCTTACTCATGCAGAAGCTGAGGCTATTAAAGCTGAAAGTGATGTTTCCCTTTAATTGGTAGCTTGTGACTAGCATCGGACAGGTCTTCTGAAGTACAGCTTGGGCTGCAGTACCATTGAAATGTTATAATGGATCTAAGACTAAGAGACGTTGACCTTTCATCCTACTTCTCATTGAATGTCAGTTCTTCTACATTACTAATGCAGTCCTTTGTGAATCACTCTGTGTTTTAAATTACTTCAGATTCTTACTCTCAGATGCTATCCTTTTAATTTTTCATTTTAGTCCTTATATAATTATTTATTAGTTCAGTAAGCAGTTCTGTTCTGGGTACTTGAAATAAAAAAATCCTGTTGGTTCTATAGGCAAGAGATGGAGGCGGGGTATAATAGAAAATTACAGTCAAAGTTTTTAAGTACTATTTTGTTCAACATGCTGTGCTTTGAAGAGTGAAGGGAATGAGATCATGAGACAAGGTTTTCAGGAGGAGGTGAAAGATGACTTAAGTTAGCAAAGATGAGAGGGAATTTGCGCAAAAGAAGGCAGAATGGTTCACTGCAGAAGTAGCTGCTTGTGCAAAGGCACAGAGCGGTGAAAATGTAGGTCTGCTGTTAAAGAGACAGAACAGAGGGGATTGAACATGAACGGAGAGAGAGAGGGGGGTCTAGAATGGCCTTATTCCTACAGGGTGTGGAGCCTCTAGGGAATGCAGTATGTCTGGCAGAAGATGATAAATTCCTTTTGAACATAGTTGGTATGTTCAAAGAGACTCATGTTTGCTAGATTCATTAGGTCTTCATTCTACCTATCTGCTTTGCAAATACAGTTTTGGATCAACATGGTCGTGACTTCTCCCTTCCTTCACCAAAATAACTGACTGCCAAAATATTTGGTGTTGGTTAACTCTGTATTACTGTACAATCTTACCCTTTAGTTAAAGCCTTGGTCCATTTTTCTTTTTAAAGATGTCTTTCCTTAATTCCTACCACCATTGTCCCAAACAGCTATGTCTAAATTTTTGTTGTTCCTCTAAAACTGACCGCCTCTGTCTCCTTCAGAGAGACTGACCATCTCTGTCTCCTTCAGAGACAATTGAAACTGTCTGTAACCTCCTTTCACTTCGTCCTCCCTGTCTATAAATATGTCTCCACCTACAGACACCCAAGGCTAATGTCTTATTAGATTAACACACCATATTCCCTTTGGAGTGAAGGGTGACTAGCATCAGTCCCCAGTGGGCCACTGAATTTGTTCTAAGGAAATTCATATTCAACTTACATTCCATCAATTCAGTCCTTATGTTCTCACAAGAATGATTTCTGATGATCTTTTTTTTCCCCTTAAAACTTCAAAATTTGTTCTGTTCTTGGTTTTAAGATACTACTTTCTCTTGAGTTTGTCCCACTTCTTAGAACATTCCTTTGTTATTTCTTTCATTTTTTAGATTTTTATTTTTTATTATTATTTAATTTCATGTGTATGAGTATATTGCCTGCATGTATGTAAGTGCACCCGTGTTGTGTAATGTCCACAAAGGTCAGAGGAGGGTGTTGGATCCCCTGGAACTGGAGCTAAGAATAGTTGTTAACTGAACCCTGAGGCCTCTGCAAGAGCAGCCAGTGTTCTTAACTGCTGAACAATCTCTCCAGCCTCCGTTTGCTATTTCTTTGGTTGATCTTGTTTCCTCTTCTAAGATGTTAAACATTTCTGCTCTTCAGAGCTGGAATTTGAGTATATTTTCACGAGTTTTTATATAATGCTTTGTCATTGATATGCCATCAGAGCAACCAGATTTCTCATGGAAACTTCAGACGTAGGCATATATTCTCTGTTCAAGATCTCACCATTTATTTATTTTTTTAATATCTAGTTGACATCACCACCACACTATGAACAACTTCTATTTTTTTCTATTTAAATTTCTTTTACTATTTTTTTCAGTTAGAATACAAAACACTGGATTCCATTATGACATTTTCATATAGGTGCATCATTGTGTTTTGTTTATACTCAACCCCATCACCTCTGGTCACCCCTCCCCTCTCCTGCCAGTCCCCTTCTTCCCCTGAATACTCTTCCTTGTTTTCGGGTCATATATTCTTGTTAACTTTTATCAACTAGCATACAATGTAATGTGTTTTGTTAATGATATTTTCATATGTGTAGATCATTGTACTTTGTTCATATATAGATTCATCCTACTGCCTTGGATACTAAAAGAAGGGCCTGGGATGTGCAGCCAAGGCCAAGCTAATAAGTAATTCTTATGAGTCACAGGCATCACTGGTTTCTGACTGCTCAGTTTATTCATTTATCATTTCATCCCATGTTTCAACTCATCTCCAAGGAAGGTTCCAAAGTTATTGTTTTATCTTGCAACAAATCCTTGCCACACTATAGATAATACCGATAAGGCAATTTTTTTTTTAATTAGAAGAAGCATTTCATTACAACAGCATTAACCTATTCAATAACATTTTTCTGAGCTAGGGTACATCTCTTTCAAAATTGGCTGTACATTTCTAGGTTTACAGATGAATTATTACACTTATAAAATCTTATACTCATTATAAACTCTCTAAGAGATAAAATTAAATTAGGTTCCAATGTTTAAAAAAGATCTCCTCTTCATTGTCAAGTTAAAATACACAGTTTCATACAGAAAAATTCATTTTAAGGCAATTGACATTGAGATGTTTTCACATGGATTTCTAATCTCTCTATATATGACTATTACTGGTCACAGTAGCTTACTTTCTGAGGTCCTTGGCATCTGAGAATGAATATAAACTCATCAGATAGACAGCCTTCCTCTCCCACTAGAGCTTCCGTACTCTGCCATCCCTGCCCACTGTCCACTGTGCTGTCAGCACCCCCATCCATTCCCCCCTATCTGCCCTTCTGGTAAATCTAGTCAGCCAGAGGTCCCTGTTCCAGGAGAATCAGCTGTTCCTAATTTACGGCAATCCATTGTCAGTATTCCTTTGGATAGAATTGGGGTCTGCTGTTCATTTTTCCAGTAGTATGTTGGGTTACT
>NW_008332654.1:1825255-1863206 GCF_000622305.1 Nannospalax galili | reverse complement strand
AGGGCTTTTTATGGTATCACAGAATTCCTGCATATTCCATTCTTGTGATTTCTTAAATTTTTCATAATCTTTGCTTGAGTGCTCTAATTCATCCATTTTATCTTCCAGTCTTGATACTCTGTTTTCCATTTCGTTCATCCTATTGGTGAGGCTTTCTTCCGTCGTTTCTTATTGGCTTATGGAGTGTTTCACTTCATTCTTTATTTCAGCTGTGTATTCTTCAATATTTCTAGCTCTTTTCTGAATTCATTCAGAAGTTTATCCCTATCTTCCTTCAGCTCTATGATTGCCTTGTGTGTTCTTTAAATTCACTGAATTCTTTTATCATATTCATCATTGTTCTTTTGAGTTCCATGTCCTGCATTGTCTCTAGGGGGTTCTCATTGTGCTCCTCTAGAGGATTACTGGTATTTGGTGGGGATATGTTATTTTGGTTTTTCATGTTATTATTTTTTCTCTGTGATTTTGACATGTGAATTTCTTTTGTAGTTTCTGACTCTTGTGTGATACTCGAGCCTTCAAGTTTTGTTCTGCTTCTTTTTTTGAACTTTATGTGTCTTTGTGGTTTACTTTTTGGGTATGAAGAGCTGGTTCGTCTAAGCTTCTGGTTCTCTCTTTTGCTTTTATATTGTCGTAGTCGGGTTGATTTTGTCTTCAGGAGTTCCGCGGTGGCCCGATTCCAATGTGGATCAGAAGTTTACAGACTTTCTCCTTAGGTCTGGAATCTTCTAAGAATGATTTTTGCCTCAGGAACTTGGTGTTGGACTGACCTGAGATCCTGGCCGAGGCCGTGCCATGCAGGGATGCAAAGGCAGATGGGGTGGGAAGAAGCCCCAAGATTTCCCAGGGAGTCGATTGAGTAGCTGAGTTGTACTGGATGCAAAGGATCAGGGAGAGGAAAGGTAAGCCTCGGAGCCCCAGAAAGAGGCTGTCAGCCCCAGAAAGAGGCTAGTGAGTTTTGCAGGATCAGGGAAGTAATGGGAGGTGAGGGCGGGGCCAGGTCCAGAAGCAGTGCTCCTAGGGCCCAGGGAAGGCACTAAGTTGGTCTGGGTGAAAAAGATCAGGAAGCAGTGTTGGTTCTCCAGGTGTCTGGGGACCCAAGACTAGGAATGGTGCAGGGCCCAAACTAGGAGTAGAGAACAGCGGGGGAGATGGAAGGGTGAATGAGGCTGGGGGAGTCAAGGCATGGAGGGCTCCGCGATAGACTTACCCCAAGAGAGGCCTGAGGGTAGGAGAGCAGGCTAGCATGAACAACTTCTTGAACCCACTTGACACATTAACATTCCTTATAGATGATAACACATTAGCGAATGTTATCCTATGTACCCAGTACAGCCATAATTCTGATTGTATCTTCTCTTAATTCTCCATATCTAAATAGTAATATCATATCTATTATGTCTGACATTCAATTTTTCTCTTATTCTCACTATTCAAACTTTGCTTCATGCGGTCAGCATTGCTCACTAGTGCCCTGACAATCCTTTTCTGATTTATCTCTTGGCCTCCAGCTTTGGATTTCTCAATCCACGTCCTAGAAAAATAGTGCCCATATGCATGTATAATTTTAAATTCTCTGAGTTTAGATCTTTTAGTAATTATCAAATTTACAGTTGTGGCATACAGATGTGTAATTTACATTCTGTATAACTTGAGGTGTCATGTCTATTGTTATTTTAGTTTTGCCTATTTTGTGGAATACAAATTTTTCTAAGGAAAAAATTTCTTTTGCATTTTTTCATAAATGTATTATATAGTTTATTATATATCCAGTATCTAAAACCTGGTTACTAACTTCTTAGTAAAGTTTGTATAGACCTCCAGATTTAAGTCTGCCTATTTTCCTTCAAATCTTGGTTTTCTTCTGTACCTATTATACACACCTCATGATCCAACCTCAACAAATTCCTCCACTTTCATAGATTACTCTGCAGTTCCTTGATTCTTCTTTTGTTCTTGCTGTACTAGAACCCAGAAGGCCTGGATGGTCACCTCTCTCCCCTGCCTACCTTAAAACAAACAAACAAACAAACAAAAAAAAACTATTAACCTCATTAAGGAGCTGAAATGTCCCCTGCTGCTTCTGCTGCTTCCCTGGGGAAACCTCCTGTGGCAGAAAGGTTACTCTGTTACTTGTTCCTTTAACAGCATTATTTTTTCCATACCTGAATTAAAATGAATTACTTCTCCATCTCTTGACACACACCCTGTCCTTGAACTATACTGTATTAGTTCATTTTCCATTATTTTAATGAAACCCTCAAGACTTCATGCTTTATAAAGAAAAAAAGTTTTATTTAGCTCATGGAGGTGATCCAGAGTCTATAGCTCACATCTTCCTGGCAGAGTTGGGGTGGCATAGAGTTCCACATGTCAAGAGACAGGTAGCATACCTGTGTGCTTCTTTCTCTGGTCTTTCTGCCTCTTCTTAAAACAAAACAAAACTGAGATTCAATCATGGAGCTCCACCCTTATCTAATCTTAGTAATTTTCCAAAAGCCACAGATCTAAACACCATTCAGATCAAATTCCTATCCTCTTAAAACCTCACAATGGGGATTAAACTCCTGCATGAGTTTCAGAGGGAAGAAACTGCATTCAAGCTACAGCACCCACATTCCCCCATTACCTCATCTGCAAATGTAAAGAATGTTGCTTGGCACTAGTTACACTCACACTTTGCAGTTGTCCCTCATAATCTTACTGTTGTATAACATGATTTTATTAATGAGAAGGCTCATAATTTGAAGCATGAATAATCAGATGTTTGGGAACTCCAAATGGCCTTTTCTCTTGTAAACTCACTTTCCACATTTTTTTGCATATCTTTTTGCCTTTCACATTTGCTAATACGAACAAGCAATCAGCCATAGCAAGCATCCTGTTAAATACATAGCTTACCTGATATGAAAGTTAAAAAAATCTCCAGAGGCCACAATGAAGATGTAATAACAGGGGCTGTCCTGAGGCCTTTATGTTCACACAAAGAGAGGAACTTTGGCCTTGCAGAAGGTGAAAGGGCTGGAATACTATTTCCTCCCAATAAAGTCCTTTAAGTATATTCTTCCTTGAGAAAAGAATAGATCAGGAAAATAATTTACCAGAAAAGGAAGATATGAAGGGCTGGAGCAATAGCTCAGTAGCTAAGACCACTGGCTGCTCTTGCAAAGGTCATGGGTTCGATTGCCAGCACCCACGTGAGAGCTAAGAACCATCCACAGCTCCAGTTTCAGGGGATCCAACTCCCTCTTCTGACCTCCACGGGCATTGCAGGACACAGGTGCACTTACATACATGCAGGCAAAACACTCATACACATAAAAATAAAAATAATATAAAAGGAAGATATGAAAAAGATAGCTTGTATTAACAAACATCTCAGTAGCAAAAATGGAAGCCAAAAAGGGTTTTAAAACACTTCATTGGTCAAACATGCTTGCTCAAACTTGTAATTGCAGGTTGAGGCATAAGGATTGCTGCAAGTATAAGGTCATTCTGTGCTGCATAGTGAGTTCCAGGATAGCCTATACATGATGAAATCTTGCCTCAAACAAACTTCAAAGTACTGAAAAAATAGCTGTCAAACTGGTATAATTGACATATCTAAATCATCAGAAAAAAATAATGAAAAATAAAAACATTCTTAAATTCAAAACCAACAAAATAAAAATCATAGCAAAACAAAACAAAAATTTAAAAAATCTATCATCTTGATTTGATATTCTAATTTTTAAAAATATTGAAAGATGAACTAAGGAAATAGGAAAATATTTCAGGAGACACTCCATAATATAATTAGACAATGTAAACCAGAGAGTGTATTCAACAAGCACATTGATTGTCTAAATAGGAAGAACAACAATGTCAGGGCTCCGAGCCGTAGGAGCAGCAGCAGCAGCAGCAGCAGCAGCAGCAGTAGTAGTAGTAGTAATGTTAAAAATTTTGAAGAAGCAAATGTACAATAGTACTGAAATATTGGATAATAGTAAGATGTAAGGTGGGACTAAACTTTGGAGTTAAGCTTTCTAAGATTCTTGTATTAGACTATAGATTACTTACTAGATGGTTTTACTTTTTAAAAATTTTCATGCTAAAATTTAAAGTGCCACTTAATCATGGAATAAATTATAAAGCTTTCAGTGTAGTACATGCTTTCCACTGTATAAGAGTAAAGAATCATAGTCAATCCAAAGGCAGTCTGGAAAAGAGTTGTTGAGAACATGGAAAATAGAGACAGTAGAAACAAAATCACACATAGAAGTGATCCATGTATATCAGACTAATCTTGCCAGTCAAATTACCAAAAATTATTGCGCTAGATTTTAGAATACTTATATAAAATTTGAAGAAGAAACATAAGATAGAGACTATGGAGTGAAAGCAAAAGGACAAAAAAGATATGATCATGAAACACTCACCAAAGGAAAATATACACCAGGCAAACCCTAACCAACATTAAAACAGCATTCATCTCAGTTTAAGTAGCAAAGATTTGTGTTTCTCCTTTTCTAATGGAACTCTGTTTCCCTGGCCACCCAGCAAGAGGCTCTTTGCCTGGTGGGATACCCATGAGTTTAGAGCCAATGGAATGTGAACAGGTGGTAAGTACAGCTTCCTACCAAGCTCCTCAAACATGTAATTGCTTGATTTGGTTTTCTCATCCCTCTTCTAATTGGATGGAAAACGTAACTGCATCAAGAACCTTATTACCATGTTGAGTGTGGTGGTGCCAACTGCAGCACAGATATTTGTCAACCCTAGACTGGACAGTCACTTCTGAATTTTATATGCTAATGAAACACGCTTCCCTTAGGCTATTGTAGTTGAGATTTGCCTACTATGATTTAGTTTCTTTTTTTATCATGTGTCTGAACTTAATTCTTTTTTATAAAATCTATTATTGTGGGCGCTTGATCAGAAATATAAATTTTGTACTAGTATGCACCGACTACTATCTCTTCAAAATACATAAAATAAAAACTGGCAGTTGTAAGAACTATATTCTTGGGCATCAAGATACAAATACAAAATCCAAAACTTTAAGACTTTTAAAAGATATAATAGTATTTTTATGATGGGTAAGAAAGAATTTCTTAGATAAGGCACCAAAAAAAAAAAAAAATCAAACCCTTGAAGACTGGTAATTTTGAATATAAGAATTACCTTATATTACATTGATTTTTTTGATTAAAAACTCATCAAAATGCTATTAAAATATCTATACATACATAAAATAGTATTCGTAAATATCATATGGCATCAGTAAGCAAAAGACAGCCTCAGATTAAGACATGAGAAAACACTGAATAGAAAAAGAATAGCCAAGTAGTACTTGAAAAGATATTCAACCTCTTTTAGAAATCAGGGATATATATATGAATGTATATATATAGTATTCTCACACATGATAAATAAGAACAATACCAGTTGCTGAAATGTTGTTTAAAAAATTGGGTGGAGAGTCTACAGGCTCCTGGGAACTTGCTCATATGACCCAAGAGCAATGGTGCCAGCATGCATAAGACCCATGCACACTGAAAGAGACAAAAACCCAGCATAGAACTGAGGAAATGGGCAGCAGGCCCCAACTTTAGCCAAAGAACTATTGGCAACTTATTACTGCTGAGTGATGGAAAGTTGATCTTCTTTAAGGGAGTGACTCTAGATAGGCTAACTAGACCACAGTGGATGAACTTGCACTGAAGGACATCTGGGTACAGTAACTTGACTAGATAGGCCTTAACATGTATGACAGAATGCATAAAATCTAGTGGGGCGGGCTATGGGGGGTTCCAAATGGGGTTGGGTTATAAAAGTGATTAAGATGTTATGTATGAAAAGCAAAAAAATTCAATGAAACATTCATTAAAAAATAATAATAGGTTAGAGAAGCCATGGAAGAAGACCTCCTTATGCCAGATACCCTTTGGTCTCCGTGTATGCTCAAGTAGATCAAATTTACTATAATTAGACAAAGACATTAAGAGTGTTCATAAAATAAATAATAAAGAATTTGGGTGGGGCAATGGCATCTCATAAAAATTTTCTAGAAACACAAATTTGGTATTTATTAAAATTAAAGATATGTCTATGATACAACGCATCATTCCATTTCTAGGAATATGTTTGAAAAATTCCCACATATATGAGGAAACATAAAATAGCTCTCAAAGCAGTGGTTATAATAGCAAAATTATAAGAAAAATACTAATGTCTCTCAATAGAGAAACTGTTAAAATTATATGATAAAGGTTATTATAAAAATGATTAGGTATTCTTATATCTATATAATTTTTATGTAGAATATCGAGCAAATAAAAAGGTCAAATCATAGATGCATGCAGTTCAACATGCATACCTCTAAAGGTCTGACACGTGCAAAACAATCTTGCACGTTGCATACAACACTGCATATGTATTAGACACTAAGAGGCTTTGTATTTGTGCAATAAATAGTTATTGGTTGTTGCTTTATCCCTGTGGTGGGCTGGCATTGGGTTATGAAGTAGCAGTAGGTTTTAACTTTTCTGGAAGGACTTTTCAGAGTTGGCAATGTTTTACCTGAATGATAATAAAAAGGACATGGATTTTCTAAGCAGAATTCACACAACAAGATTAGTATGCTCAAGTTATTCTCTTGGCTCCCAGAAAAGCTTCTCTACTTTTCACTTGAAATCTTTTACTTTGTCAATACATAATTCTAATCAGCTTAGTTGGTTTTTCATGCATGGTAAATTAGAGACTTCCAGAGGCAGATACAGGTAGAAACAAGAAACAACAATTAGCTGTGAGGTATAAGAAAAGAAAAACTGCTAAAGGGATGCATAGGAATTAAAAATAAAAATAATCTAAGACTAAACATAACAGTAAGGCTTTAGACTGAACATGTCCTAGTCATTACAGATAGCAATCTGCATAATGTATTGAATAATGATAACCTGATCCCAGGCCAGCCAGATGTTTATTCCAGATGGTTATGTTTCAGTTCAAGTATTCAGGAAAATTTACACACACACACACACACACACACACACACACACACACACATACTTGCATCAGATTTCATCAACTTTTAAAAAAGATTTGGATATTGAAGAATATTTTCATGCAAAATTAACCTCTTTATAAATTATGCCTTGCAATTGACTCATTTTTGTATTCCACTTATTTATCAGACAGCATTGAAAGATTTCAATATGTTATGCACGGTCTTGAAACTGGCCATGCAAAGGTGACACCTCATTATGTCACTCACTGTCAGTGCGTGGAATATGGCATGTCTTGATGAGTATATGGATATTAGCAAAAAGTGCTCATTTCTGTTGGGCATTTTGTTCTCTGCTCGCCTTGTACCATTTTGAAAATTACCAAAATTAGAAGTGGAAGTAGCAGGATATTATTGGATTTCAATTTCTGTTAAGAAATACAATAGCAATATATGCTTTTGTGAATTTCCTAGGGGTTTTTGGTTGTATGTATTAAGAGACTTTAAAATTTAATTCCTTTAACTTTTTAATTCTAATTCTAAAACATTAAGAAAATGATGAAAAAAAGTTTTTAATCGTTTAGTTGGCATTGTTTGTAATAATGAAAACTGTTCATGTATAAATGAATAGGAAAATATTTAATTATGTTATGTTTGACAATGAAAACTCCATTTTCAGAATATTTAATTAGAAAATGTTCATGCTATATATTGATAAGTACAAAAAATTATAAGAAAATATTCAAGAATGTTGAGTGTCTCTTTTATGGTCATAGGATTATAGGCTATTTTCCTTTCCCTTTTTAGTCATTACTCTATTTTCCAAATTTCCTACAACAAACAAACTATTATAAGCAAACCAAATGCTACTTGTAAGCTAGCATTTATTTTCCATCCCAGAATAGACTTTTTGGACATAGACATCTTGATAAATGATCAGGGACCACAGTGGTTTTGTGTGGATATTGTCAATGATCAAGAAACCATTTATAAACTGGGTGTGGTGGTACACACCTTTAGTCCCAGCACTTGGGAGGCAGAGGCAGACAGAGCTCTGAGATCAAGGCCACCATGGTCTACATAACAAGCTCCAGGCCAGCTGGGGCTACAGGGAAACTCTGTCTCAAAAAGACCACAAAAATGAAGTAAATAAAAGACTGACATTTTATACTGAAGAGATGGTTAAAAGCATTAAAATAAGTTTACTGAAGTCATTGATAAGAGCTCACAAAACTCATGAAGTGGAGGCTCTTTATGTAAACACCTAATGTTGGCTTTTGCTGTCATAATTTGCAGCTCCTCAGTAGGTAGTGCACTTCCCCGGAGACGCTGCTGTGCATATATTACCATCGGAATGACATGCATTTTCATTGGTATTGGATTGACTGTGAGTACTGCTTTTGTTTTTTGTTTGTTTTTGATACAGGGTCTCCCATAGTCCAGGCTATCCCAGAATTTATTATGTAGCAGAGGTTTGCCTTGAACTCATGATCCTCCTGCCTCTTCTTCCCAAGTAATGGGATTACAGGTGCATTCTGCCATGCCCAGAGACTGGATCCTGCTTGGCTGTTAGAATTCTTTCCTTAACTTTGTCAACTTTAGTTAGTAGTACGGGGCCTGGGGCACCCACTGAGAAGGTGACCTCAGCATGGCAGGCCTCAGAACCTCTGGTGGTCTGTGGGAATCGTATATCCAGTCCTTGGATCTGGGTTTTCTTTTCATCTATTAAATTTTAATGATTTTTGTAACATATTAATTTCACAAAATCGTAGGTTTCATTATGGATATTGTTTCTAATGGAATCTGCCCACCCAGGGAAAGGCTATGTTTGTGCCCCTCTGAAAGGCTTTAGCACTGAAAAATTTACTACTCATTTAGCAAAATCAAAAATATTTTTGTTGAGTGGGACAGAACCAACTATGTATGGTCATGGAATAGCTAATATTCAAACAATACTTATTCAGCTAATGAGTTCTCAGAAACCATTCTCTTTATCCATGCCAAGCAGAGATTTATAGCCATAAAGAATGGCTTAGTTTTAGAGGAGACTGAAATTGAATAGTCGGCATGGAGATTATTGTGCCAGTAGAAGAGGGAGGCACTAATCTTTTTGCTTTCCATGTTCTGTGTTCCTTCATTAATATGCCCAGTCCCATATTATTAGCAGTGTCCTACTGTGTCATATGATAATAAAGATTTACATGGATTAAATACCTTACAGAGAAACATCATGTGAATATTCTCTTTTACTTTTTCTTTCTTGGTACTGAATCCCAGGTTACAGACATGCATCACCATGCATGGTAGGGTGCTTTTTCACAGCACATGTACATGAAGTAGATGGTAGTATATGTCATATAACTCGTAGCTAATATATGTCATGGCATTGTCTGTCAATTATAGCTAAGAGCTATACCTACTCTTATAGGGACTCGGCTTCAGTTTAGGGATATATTTCATACAGATCACATCCATGTATCCCAACACAAGTTCTCTAAGCAGACATTTCCTTAAAATTTCTAATCTTTTATTTTTATATTGCTTTTTGTTTTAGGTTGGCTCCCAAGATTTTGCAAGGCGATTTCATACAACCTACGTGTCTTGGGCAATTGCTTATCTCTTAGGTTTGATCTGCCTCATCCGAGCTTGTTACTGGGGGGCAATAAGAGTCAGTTATCCAGAACACAGTTTTGCATAATTTGTTCATGATTCATTGATGCAGGTGAGAGCATCTAGTTCTTGATTAGCACACTGTAAAATCACTTATCCTAATGGAGTCCATCCTGGCTTACGTATAATAGTTTCAAGCCTTTCTGAGTCTTTTCTGTACTACATTATACACAAGTTCATTTTGCTGCTAGGTTTTCAAACTTGGAATAGTAAAGCTGTCTTTTTGTTCTTTTAAAATCAATTAAAGATATTTTGGATTTGTCATCAAATGTTACATTTAATATCAGTCTTATATTATGTTTAAATCAGTTATTCCATCACTTGCTGATCCCAAGAAGTGTTTATAAATGTTTCTACAATAGTTTCACATTTATACTTACATTTTAATTAAACAAAATTGCTTGCTTTAAAATCTAAGCAATATGCATTTTTGCTTGGACTGCTTATAGTAATTTTAACCTAAGATTATAGTTACCTTATTCAGGAAAAAAAATTGAGTGTACTTTTAAAAACTTGGCATTATTGTCAGAGAAACATTTCTAGATACTGTATGCTTGTTTTATGTTGTTTGTAGAAAGATACAATATTTTGGTAGTAATGTAAAACACAAGGGTGAAAATATTTGTCCACAGTTGGAGGTGTTGGATAACTAGACATTTACCCAAGATTACAGAACTTTTGACCTTTCATTTTTGTCTTTTTATTTACTAATTATAAAAATCTGGTCTGGATTTATGGAATTTAATATTAATCAGCTGTATGGATTCCTTTATAGACTGGAGAAAGTATTTCAGATAACATGTTTTATAATACTTCACCATTTAATCAAAGACATATTTACACTGGGTTTCATTCCTTTTCATGAGATCATGGTAAACTCTCCTTGTTGAGATCATTGTGCCCCCTTTCTATGTAAAGGGAACCTATGAGATTTTTGCACTAGCTGAAATAGTATAATTAGACATCCACTTTCCATTCTTCAACTGGTGAGACAATTACTAAGTTAGTTAAGAAAATAGATCAGATATTAAGAGCAGCATAGTTTTCTAAAAACCCATTTAGGATTTATGGACTCAGCTCTTGCACTGCCCATTTTTTGCAGTTTAGAAAAATTAGTTAAGAGTTAATGGTCTAATCTCTTTCACATTGTAGAATTAAAGAATGAGATCATCCAAGCAAATTAATATGTGCTTCTAGGGATGAGACTAATATTTTAAGTTCTTGATTCATGTGAAAATGTATTCAGAAGGAAGTTTGGAGTGAAACACTTGTAAATGTCAAAGAGAAAATGATAAATGTATGAATGCAATAGCTCAGGATTACATGTATCTTTGAAAATATACTAATAAAGATTAATATTCAAAAATTATTTTGTTCTATTCCATTTTAAAAAGTCAGATATCATTTCCAAAATTGCCTTTGTGATCTTGCTCTGAAATGTTCATATAAGGAATATCTATAATTTTTATACAATGTTCATTTATATTTTTACATTATTTTCATATTTGTGTTTTTACGTTTTGGTTGTTAGCCTTTAACGGCTGCACTATCCCTCCAGCCCTCATATTTGTGGGTTTTTTTTTGTTTTGTTTTTTGTTTTTGGTCTTTTTGAGACAGGGTCTCCCTGTAGCCCCAGCTGTCCTGGAACTCACTATGTAGACCAGGCTGGCCTTGAACTCACAGAGATCTGCCTGTTTTTAAAAGTATCTATGTGTATGACTGTTTTGCCTGTATGTATGTAAGTTCACCCATGAATACAATGCCTGTGGAGGCCAGAAGAGGATGTCAGATCTCCCTGGACCTGGAGTTACGGAGAGTTGTTGGCCACTAGTGGGTTCTGGGAACCCAACCTGAGTCCTCTGCAAGAGCAGCCAGCGCTCTGAACTGCTGAGCCATCTCTCCAACCACCATAGCTCTTTGTGATCTTGCTCTGAAATGTTTGTATAAGGAATATCTATAATTTTTTACAATGTTCATTTATATTTTTAAATTTTCATATTTATGTTTTTAATATTCATATTTTTGTACATTTGTGACACGATGCTCAGTATAAAATAATCTTTTCTTAATGACTTAGTATTTGCAACAGCATACTATATTGAATTATCTGTCTATTCTTCCCCCACTGATTTGAAATCCCACCTTAAGTTATTTGCTATTTGACCACATTCCTTCTGGATCTCTGAGAGTAGGAAATGTGGCAGTTTGTTCACAGGTTTATCCTCATTTAGAACCCTTCCTGGTATATAGGTGCTCAGTCTAAATGAAACAGTGACTATGCATGAGTGGTAGGAAATCATACTGTTATTTTAGTTCTTATGTTTACTTGGTCAAGTATTTGGTCTTTTGTGCCAGAATATATAGTAAAATACAACCTTAGGTTAAGAAGAAAATTCCAAATATTACCTAAAACCAAAAATCATGAAGGATTGATACAATAAGGTGATTAAATTCCAAACAAAAACTATAAAAACTAGTGTATGAAAAAAATGAAAAGTTCTAATAAATAAAACCAAAAGACAAATTGATGAAAACATTTTCAAAATAGTAGAATCCATTTTTGAAATACAGGAAGGCTCTAAAGGCATGAAAAAGCGATTTATAACAGAAATAAAACCAGGCATGGTGGTTTATGCCTTTAATCCCAGCACTCCAGGGGCAGAGGCAGGCAGATCTCTGTGAATTCAAGGCTAGTCTTGTGTACATAATCTACATTTCAAGTTCCATACCAGCCAGAACTATGTTTGTAGAAAGATACAATATTTTGGTAGTAATGTAAAACACAGGGGTGAAAATATTTGTCCACAGTTGGAGGTGTTGAGTAACTTGACATTTATCTAAGACTACAGATTTGAGTGCGACAGGGGCAAAGAGCTTTTGGTAGATCATTATGGATAAAAATCTGGTCTGGATTTATGGAGTTTTTGGAGTTTAAGAGATCTTGTCAAAGAAAGGAAGGAAGGAGGGAGGGAGGGAGGGAAAGAAAATGAACATTTTTTAAAATTTACTAATAAAGAATGTAAAGTACAGCAAAGAGCATTTTTTTCAACTACCATATTAACTGATAATGAAAAAAAAAAAAACAATAACATCTCAGGTATTTGGGGTGATAGGAGAAAATCACTCTCCTCCTTCCCTTCTCCTCTCCCTCCCCTCACTCTCTCTATATATTATTTGACCAGTAAGTCTAAGAATTTATACTAATAGCACTATGAAAAAGAGCAAATTCATATGTACATGATGTTTATCACTTCTCTGTTGGTATTAAGTAGAGGAAAATATATTCACAAAATTAAGTAACAAAGCAATACATATAGTTTGATACACTCTAGGGAAATATTTTCTGTCTATATATTCAAAACACTAAAGAAAAAATGATAAAATGCCATCTCTGGGTGATCAGAGATAAATGATTTTTTAAAAATTTAATCTACATTAATGGTTGGAAAGTTTAGATTCTGCTCCTAATAAGCAGTTAGGATTGATATGTGATGATCATATCGATGCTTATTACATTTTTCATTTAGATATTTGATGTTCTACAATAAATTGCTGAAACCCCAAACAATAAATTTCATCAATTAAACTTTAAGTTTTTAAAAAGTTGAAAAATACATTTAAGGTTAGTCTTAAACGGATTACTGCAAAATTTCATCAACTCTAAATTCATAGATCGTATGCCCTATTATTATTTCTTTCTGCGTATGCAGTGTATTTCTCAGTGTATTTCTCAGTAAATGTACAGTGCTAGGGATGTTTTCTGAAGGATCATCTTAGGTGACTAATCAGAAAAGTACTTGCTCGCCCCCTGCTGTCCAAACTGGTAAAACTTGCTTTCAATTTTAGAAGAGAAACATGGCCCCATGATTAGATGTTTTCTTTAACAAAGTAGTTTATTATTGCATAAATGTATGATGTGTTTCTGTGCATGTGGATGCATGTGTATTGTGGTGAACCTATGAGGTCAGAGGACAACTTTTAGGAGTCAGTTCTCTTCCGCAGGTTCTGGGGACGGAGCTCAGGTGGTCAGGCTTGCATGGTAAGCACTGGTACTCATTGTGTCATTTCATCAGCCGTGATAAGGTATGTTTGAACATGAGCCATGTACTGTGTTAGCGTCACAAAGCATGCAGTGTATTCATAAGAATCAAGGAGGCAACTGTACTTGTTGGTGTTTTACAGAGAACATGGAGGTACTTCTGCCAGAGATTGTCAAAGGCTGATTTTAACTCAGAAAATCTGCATTAGAAACAGTCATTGCTTTATAATTCTGATATGAATTCTGGACTACACTGTGGAAAACGCTGTACACCAGATTTACAATATTCTCTCTAATTCACATTTCCTAACACAGAAAAGAAGGTCCAATTGCATTTAGCAGATAATACAATTTCTTTGTCTAGTTTTGATACTGCTCTCTTGCCATCATGAAACTCAGTGACCACTTCTGCAAACATTATCTGCATGAATTGCTATAAAATTAACATTTTTCAGTTACTTGATGTTTTTGGTATGCATGTAGATATATATGTTCAAAGCAGTGAAGAAAGCCCTAGTGTTTACTGAGCTGCCTTGTATACATTAACATTTAATCTCCATTCTAGTTACAACTCTGAAGATGTTAAATCATTAAAGACCACTCAGCTGCTCTGTGATGGAGCCAGCTGGTGGCAATCTGTTTGCTGCCAAAGTTGGTATGTCTTCTACTTTATGAGGATTTGCTGTACTTTATGTTGTAGCAAATAGCTTCTGGGCTTTATGTCCCCTGTTTTCTAAAAAAAACTGTCAAAACATTTAATGGGAATGTTTATCCAAAGTAGCCATTTCAAAATAGAACATTTCAGCTCAAAAATCTTAAGAATTTGAAATATACATCCATTTTAGAGATTTTAATTCATATAACAAGGTATCTATATTTTCTTTACTAATATAAATCATAGGTAGACTAAGTAGCAAATTACCTACTAAATATGAGGAAATTGATATGCATTGAGCTTTATATTATATGACTTCATTTTTTCTTGTAGTGGTAGTTATTAAAATGATTATAGAACAGCACAAAATGCTTAAAAGCAAGTGCATACGTTTTAAAATTCATTTGACATGCTTACTTATATTTTGCTAAATGTGCAATGTGCCTGGTTTGAGGTAAAATACTACAGTGAAAAGAAAAGTCTATATTCTTTTGAGGCTCTAAGGAAGGCACCCAGCTTGCACTTTAGTGAGAGCCTTTGATCTGCCAGTCTTTTCTCTTTCATCAGGAGGGCCACTGGAGGTAACATCCTAACAAACTCTGCTCACACTGAGGTTTTTAATGCCGAGTGGTCTACTTGTTAATTGTGTTTAGAAGCAAACTATAGAAAAGGGCTGGAGAGATGGCTGAGCTTAAGAGTGATTGAGGCTCTTGCAGAGGACCTGAGTACCTTTCCCAGCACCTATTTCAGGCTGCTCGCAACTGCTTTCTAACTCCTGCTCCAGGAGATCCAACCTTCCTCTTCTGTCTTCCATAGACACATACACACACACACACACACACACACACACACACACATACACACACGCGTGCACGCGCGGGACGGATGGGGAGAGGGAGAGGGAGAGAAAGGGAGAGACAGAAAGGGAGAGAGAGGGAGAGGGAGAGTTGTCTGTTTTTAAGCCTTATGCAACAGGGCATGTGTGGAGGATTCTTTAGCTTGTGTAATAATGCCCTGTTTCTTCTGGTCTCTTCCACCATACCTGCCTTACTCTTTGCTTCGTGCATAACATTCTCTCTGCCTACTACCTGCAGTCCTCTGGTCTCCCATTTACACCTTCATAATCAATAAATTTCTGTATATAGTTTTCAGTCTTACCATGTGGCACTTAGTTAAATGTCAGTGTGAATGGTTTATATAGTACTGCACCCCAGAGAAAGTTTTATATGATGCCAAGTATATAGGTATAAAAAACAGGCATACAAATATTTACTGATAATAAAACATGAAATTTATGGAGCTGGAGAGATGGCTCAGTGGTTAAGAGCCCCAGCTGTTCTTGCAGCGGACCGCGGTTCGAATCCCAGCACCCACATGGTGGCTAACAACCACCTGTAACTCCAGTTCCAGGGGATACAACGCCCTCTTCTGACCTCTGCGGGCACTGCATGACATGGGTGCACTTACATGCACTTACACTCATACACATTAAATTTTAAAAACATAAAATTTATTTTTGATTTTTAATATACATGGAATTTTGTCATTTGTAAAGATGAAAGCAAATTTGCATATTAATGAGGATATACTTATTTATTCTTACATAATTATATCTTGACTGAATATTTGATCATTCCAAGCATAGAACATCTTCAGCATTTTCAGAGTTGATCCCTATTTGATTCTATAATCGTCAATGCCAAGAACAGATCTCTGCTTTGCATAAACACCATGGCAGAAATATGTTTAGGGTCATTTCAGAAATTAGTGGAAATTTTGTCCTAATGTGAAGACAAAAGTCACTGATTTTTGTGTGTGCATGTGTGGTATATGCATGTGTGTACAGGTGCATGAATCATGCAGACACAGGCCGAAGGAGGGCGACCGGTGGCCTGCCCTTTCAGACAGGGTCTGCCACAGAATCCCGAGCTTGGCATGTTTTGGCTAAGCTGGCTGGCAAGCAAGCCCCAGCTCTCCTCCTGCCTCCACCGGCCCCCTCAGCATAGGGCTTAAAGGAGCACTTAATTCCTGGCTTCCATGAGTGCTAGGGATCCAAACTTAGGCTCTCTTGCCTATGCAACTAGTGCGCTTATTCAGTCAGCAACTCAAACACAAAGTTTTAAGATCAAATATTCTAACACAATACAATCCACGAGTATACTGTGATACGTGCTGAGGAATAATGGTAGGAAAGTGTTAAAAGTTCTTGTTTTCTGTAGCCATTGTTTTTATAAGAACAGAAAACTTTTTAGAAAATTATTTAAAATTATGTGTATCTGAATGTGGATGTGTGCACATGAGTATCGATGCCCATCAAGACCCAAAGTGTCAGGCCCCTGGAGCTGGAGTTACAGGCAGTTGTAAGCCACTGATATGGGTACTAGGAATCAATCTTAGGTCTTCTGCAAGAACAATATGCCCTCTTAACTGCTGAGCCATTTCTCCAACCCCCAAGAGCAGAAAAAAATTTTAATATTTTATTTATTTTGATATTTTATGTGTATGAGTGCATTGCCTACCTCTGTGTAAGTGCATCTGTGTCATGCATCTGCTCCCAAGGTTGGGTCAACAGACATGCCTTCCCTTAAACACAGCTTCCCTCACAGAGCTGACCTCTCTCACAGAGGTGACCTCTCCCACCCGAGCTGACCTCCCCAACAGAGCTGACCTCCCTCACAGAGCTGACCTCCCCCAGAGCTGACCACCCCCACAGAGGTGGCCTCCCCCGGGGGTTGCCTCTCCCAGGGCTGACCTGCCTCAAGGAGTTCTGCTCACCCCCTCACAGACGCAGCCTCCATCACAGAGGCTGCTCACCTCACAGAGGCCGCCCCCCTACTGAAGTCGCCCCAAGCCCAGAGGCCGCCTGGATCCCACCGTCTTCGCGTGCACAGCACAGACGGCCTGCGCCGCGGTCCTTCGATGAGTAGGGCCCAGAACTAGGATCCGACCCCCTTTTCATGCGGGCGCGTCCGTCGAGGGCGAGCACATCCGCACCTGGGAGAGGCCGCCTGCTGCGCGCCTAGTGCGAGCCGCCCTGACCCGCCCCACAGGCCCGGGACGCGCGCGCCGCCGGTTTAACGGTCTCGGCCCAGGGGCCCCGCCCGACCGGCCCGAACCGCGAGCCCCGCCCCCAGCCCCTGCCGCGGTGACACGGGCCGCCAGGCGACTAGCACCGGGAGCCGTTCCCCGACGGCAGCCGGGCGCTGGGCCTCCTTATCTGAGCTGAGCCCCGCGACGCCGCGCCGGAAACCCTCCTGGATCTTGAGGCGGTAGGTGAGGGGAGGATACACGGGGTGGGATGGAGGGGAGGCCGTGGCCAGGGCCCCGCCGCAGAGCTGGAGGAGGGGGTTTGCTGAGGGCGGAGGGCGGGGGAGCCGCGGCCCACCCGCAGGGACTGCACCGCACGCACCGATTAGATGGGCGGTGCTGGGAACTCTGTCCAAGACTTCCGACAGTCACAGACACCTGTGGCCTGCATAGGTTTCAGCTTTAGTTCTCAGAAGTTAAATTGAGTCTTACTGAAAGATGTTTCAAAAGACTTTGGTTTTCTTTTACTGCTTAGAAAGAGGTGGGAAAAAGATGAGATT
Organism: Nannospalax galili; assembly: GCF_000622305.1. Lineage (NCBI taxonomy): Eukaryota > Metazoa > Chordata > Mammalia > Rodentia > Spalacidae > Nannospalax > Nannospalax galili. The sequence goes on along the minus strand of NW_008332654.1, from coordinate 1,845,270 downwards.
TATTGCTGTTGGATACTTTTTGCATTAATTTTTTCCAAATAAGTCAACTCGATTTTAGTAATATAAATGCTGTTCACCACCTAATGCTGTTCACCACCTAATAATTGGATTTATCTCTGCTCTCCTATATTTTCTGTTACTCTTCATCAATCATTTTATCAGTACAGTAATTTTTACTTAATAAGCAACATTTGGTTTTAAGAACTACTTTATAATATTTTGGAGTTGGAAATGGAGATGAAATCTTACCTAGTTTTCATATGGAAAATATGCACGGGGTAAATAAAAATGATCTTACTTCTTAATTGTAGGAGCTCTGCCGGTATTTGCCCAAGAAGACTAGAATTTTTTTACTTTTGTGGTGCTGGGAATAGAACTGACAGCCTTCTCACAGCCTAGAAGGAGGCACCTTACCAAACCCAAGGCATCCCTAGCCCCAAGAAGCCTAGAATTTCAAAAGGAGATGTACAGTACTCAGCCCTTGTAGCCCAGGTTGGCCTCTAACTCACTTTGTAGCAAAGGTTGACCTTGAACTCAGATCCCCAGTGCAGGGATCACAGGTGTGAGCCTCGATGCCAGATTTTTATTCAGTTCTGGGGATCAAACCCAGGGCTTCGTGCCTACAAGGCAAGCACTCCCATCAGCTGAGCTGAATTCCTGGCCCTATATTTCTTAAACTCTTACTTATGATTAGTATGGCAGTAGACCATATCTACAGAATGGGGAAAACATAATGCCATAATTTTGTAAATTGAGGAAATGGAAAGTATTAACATATATTTTATTCACCAAGGGTTTATGAATAAATATGCCTTCTCCTAATTAATTTTTCATCAGTACATAAAATTTGTCCATGGAACAGTACAGTCACTCTCATAAGATTGGAGACAGTGCATGAACTTTATAGTCAAATCCTCACTTCTTTCTGGGGATTTGGGTTTCTGAGTCTCTTGTTTCTCATCTGTAAAATGGGACTAACCATTTTTTCAACAGTTAATGTGTGGTGCAAAGTTAAATGAAGTAATATTTGTAAGGTATTTAGGAGGTAGTAACATCTCAAAATAGTCTTTTAGTTTAAGGGCATCTCTGCTCAGTGCTGATCACATCCAAATTGCTCAGTTTTTGTGCTTGTTCTCACACCTAGATTTTAGAAAATTCCATATTAGTTCGTAATTTCAGAATTAATAGAGCCAACTTTTGCAAAACAGAAAAAGAACCAAGGATATAGTTAATATTTCCAGATGTGGACTAGCAACTACAAGTTTCTTGACTAATAGCCCTATTATTAGTTAACTAACACTATTCATAAGCAAGTTGCCCTTCAAGATCATCTGTTAAATTTTGTAAGCTTGAACAAATCCTCCACTTTATTTAGCAACCATTCAAAACATATATTAATAGAATGAATATTTTTGAGATACCAAAATGTCCTTCTGAAACATCTATGCCATGAAACTGTGCATTTGCATTTTTAAAAAGACAACTTTATTATGGGCCTGCTATGTGCTACTCAGTGTTAGTGGTGAGATCCTGCTTCTTATGCAACCATGGTCCTTTGTACAAATTGATGAGGTAATGCCTACTCTAGGTAGACTGGCAGCATCAAGGGAAGCTTGCTCAGCTCTGTGGATGAAGCAGGCATAAAGATTTAAGTTCTTTTCCACACCGACTTAGTAATTCAGAAACACCTTTATTATTTTTAAGTAAATTGGATTGTGGTTTTTGGAGTTTTGTCTTGATTATAATCCCATTGATCGGTTTTATAATTGTCTTGTGAACACTTACCCCTTTTAATAATACACTGATGATAGTGTATGGTATGCATTGTGGTTTCTAACTCATCCTTAAAATGTCAGTGTTTCTGTGCAGGCATAGTTTGCTTTTTTAAAAAAAAAATTAAACAGTATGTGTGGAACCTTATTTTCTAATTTTCTGACTGGTACGGATTTATATGTGGTGATTCCTAACTGTTTTCTTTCCAACTACCAACTGAAAGGTAGGTGACACTAAAAGAGCTTTCATTTTCTGTTTACTTGTTTTACAAAATCATATAATAGAGTTCTGTAACTCCCCAACTCTTCAGAATCCCCAGTTTGAATACTATGGATTTGCCTTGCTCAGCAACTGGAAGAGACTTGGTCATCTACAACTCAGTTTCAGCTGAGTAATGGAAAACAAAGAACTGTGTGCCAAGGTCTTCTATTCTTTTGTATTCTGATTCACTACTGTCCTATGGGAAACAGGATGGAAAGTTACTGTGTAATAGCACTAGGGTCCTCATCAGATTGGTTAGGGGGAACATGAAGTAAAACAACATACATTATAGTCAATTCCAGTTACTACTAGAGTGCTTTCGACCTTTATTTAAAATACTCCATTTAGAAGATATTCAATATATATTTGAGTGTGTTTTTTGCTTCCTATTGTATTAAAGCTATGATATGAACAAATAGAGACAGCATTGATTTGTTTGGAAGGCTAAGTATCATATTAAAATACTACTAGGTAACAGAAACATAACAAAGCGAGATAGGTCCTAACTAGGAGTGCTAATTGGCTTATCCCCAAACATCAGGCAAAAGCAACTGAGATTAGTTACCATAGTTAACTTTGAGAAATTATATTTCTGTTTGTAATGTCTGAGTTATATATCTCTAAAAGGTTTTAAATAAGAGAAAGCATTTCTTGGAACATGTTAGTAATTGTACTTTATGTTTGAAACAGTAAGTTGGTCTTACAATTTGCCCAAGACCATATGGCTAGAATTATGTTTAGATGACCAAATGCAAAACCAAATGAGGTCTTACTTTTGACTTACCTTGATGCATATCAGAATTTAGAAAGCTATGTACCCAGGTTTTGTGAACATGAATATGTCAGAAAATTTTAGTTATAATGAGAAAGTACTTAAACTTATTGACTTTATTAGTAAAACTGATTATATTGAAGATACTAGGATAAGGAGAGATGGCTCCACAGTTAACAGCACTGACTGCTCTTGCAGAGGACCCGGGTTCGATTCCGAGAACCCACATGGCGGATATGAACCGTCTTTAACTCCAGTTCCAGGGGAATCCAAAGCCCTGTTCTGATCTCCACAGCATTGCACGACACGGCTGCACTCACATACATGCAGGCAATACACTCATACACATAAAATAAAAATAATAAATAAAATATTTTTTAAAAGATAAAGTCTAGTTTTGTGGCCTCAGCTAATTCACCACATATTCAAATAGGCGTATAACATATATTTTGGAAAAATTAATAAACAAATAGGGACCATTAGAGAAGGAAGGTAAGAGGAATTATTATACTACTGTTGACCTACTCATCAAAAATTAGAGGACTTCATGAAAACATTTTATTTTATGCTGGCTATTGAAACATGAGGATACTTTGTAAGGAAATAGAGCTTGATCTCAGTCTTGAAAGATGAACGATAAAGGGGAGAATGAGGGCACTCTAGATACAGATTTCCAGATACATGGAAAACAGAATTAACAGTTCAACAACTTAGTGAATATCCACGGTCTACAAGATGCTGCTCATACTAGAGACATACCCGAGAGAACTATAATTTAATAGTGGGAAGGAATCTAAGAGGAATTAGAGGAAGAATGATTAGTATGATCAAAACACATTGTATACAAGTATAGAACTTACAAAGAATGAATTAAAAAGTTGATTAACAGATAATTGCAAGTTACATAATAAGTACCAGATTGGAAGAGGTGGTTTTGTGAACATATTAAAAGGTTTCTTAACAGGAGCTTGAGTAGTTTAACCTGAGAGTGCAGTAGAAAGAAAGGTTGAAGCAACAGCTGTATTGTAGAGTGTTGTCCAGCAGTCTGGGTGTAAACATAGCCTTTATTTCCTAGTCTCCTGACCTTGGGTAAATTACCTTATTTTTCTAAGCCTTATCTATAAAATGAAGATGACATATTAGCTTTGACTGACCTCTTATTACATACTAGGTGTTGTTCTAAGTGCTTCTTAAAAAAATTATACTATTTAGTCTTGGCATTAAGCTTAAGAAGTAGAGACTATTATTATACATTGTTATATAACTAGGGGGCTGGAGATGTGCTATGAATCCAGGCATGCTTGCATGAAAATTATTATTTTGAGAAAGGGCCTGGGTAGCCTAGGATGGCTTTGAACACACTATGCATCCCATTTTGACTCTGACTTGGAATCTTCCTGCTTCATCTTTCTGATGCATGCCACTCTGCCTGAGTTCTATGAATGGTACCTCATTTACAGAGTTGTTCATAATAATAAAATATATAGAAATGGCTTATCATAGATGCCATAGATATAAGCTCCCGTTTCTATTATTAATAACCAAGGATATGGTAGGTTTCTTTTTGTTGGGTAGTGTTACGGAATGAACCTAGGTACTTGTGCATGCTAGGCAAACATTTTGTCATTGAGATATCTTCCCAGCTATTTCTTACATTTTTATATTTGAGACAGGATCTTGCTAAGTTGCCTAGGCTGGCCTTGCAGCTCTCCTGTCTCAGCCTCTTGAATAGTTGAGATTACAGGCCTGTACCACCAGGCCCACCTTGGTGACTTTAAAGTTTAATGTAGGTAAAGTGATCATGGTTTCAAAAAGTCTAGTTGCTCAGGGAATGCTTGTTTCACCTCTACTTTGTATTCATTCCAAATATTGTGTCAGTTGCAGAATATGTAGGGTGAATAAATATTGTTCCTCATTTAAGAAGAACCTGTTCCTTACTTTTGTCTATTAAGAAAGGAAATAAAGCCAAAGTTATAGTATAGTACAATATTCAGCCCCAAGTGTCATAATGTGGGCATATTCTTGGTATCCCAAGATCATAGATGGGGAGCATTTAAATCTCTCTAAGAGATAGTCAGAAAGATGATTTAAGAACTACTATGGTATTAGGAGAAAATGGTAGAAAGGAAGAAAAAATAAGATACCCTTTGGAAGAAGAATGGAAAGGAATTAACGACTAATTGGGTAGAGGCTGTAACTTAAATCATCAAATTGAAGAGATCTTTATCAAAGGGGGGTTATGGGAGTTGGTGAATACTTTGAGGAATTCAAGAGGAAAGACTCTTTGACATCAAAATATCTTCATGTTTTTGAAGTTGCACTGATAAGCTATGAACTGAAATAGCTGTAGACAATTAGAAAAATGGGACAAGAGTTTTAAGAGGCAGGTGCTAAAGGTATACATTGCATCATATTTATCCATGTATATAGGTGGCTGTAAACATGAGAATAGATGAGATTAACTAAGAGGACTAAAGCTAAACTGAGCCATATCCTTAAATTTACAACTGGAGCGCAGAAAGAGGGATCAATTAAAGTAGTTAGAAGAGGCAGAGGAACCGGAAATAAGATGAAAAATAAAGTTATATAAATTAAAGGCAGAAAATATTTTAAAGGATTATACAACTGTCATAAAAGTTATAAAGAAATCTGAGGTTATTGCGCATTTTAAATTTTTTGTCTGCATTTTCCTCCTTAGTGTCTTCAAATGAGTATTGTGGTTATTTGTACATATGTAAAAGATCTTGATTGTTTTGTGTAAACGGTAAAAATGTGTTTTCCCTATTTAAGTATGGAACCTCAAGGTCTTTATGACAATGGAAACCAAAAAATTGATTGGCAAACCGCTTCAGCCAGCAAGACCTGTTCGTCATCTCTCTTCTCCCCCAGGTGAGTAATAGAGTGCACACTTTTTAAGCATTAATTTGTCAGTGGTTAATTAGTATTTGACAAATTAAATGATTTACAAAGTAATTATTTGAGGTGGATATTATAAAAAGTAATAAAAATTAATTGATGATCCTTTCTGTTTGAAGAATTTATGAATGTTATCTAAATATAAAGGTAATTAGTAATCTACCAGTCCAGAGTCTTCCAGATCAACCAGGGTAGGAAGAAGTTTTTGCCTAAAAGTAACGACATTTTTTATGTCTTATTTTTACAGTTAATGGCTCTGGTCAGAGACATTCCTCATATAAATTGTACCCCATGATTATGATCAATGCATAGCAGTCATGCTGGAGAATTAGCCTTTTCAAAGACATGCCTACATATAAAACAAAAACAAGAATCTCAGTACCACACAGGATTAGAGATTCTGTAGTGATGAGGTTGTACTTGTCCTCCAATAGGACTTAGGGATGTGCTTGAGCTGTAACATACCTAATTTGAAAAAGCCTGACAAAAATAGAGATCTCTAAGTAAGCCTGGCCTCTTAGCTCAGGTCTGTAATCCCCCTATTTGAGAGGCTAAGGCAAGAGGATGGCAAATTCAAGGCCTACTTGGGCTACAGAGTCAATTCAAGCTCAATTGGGCATCTTAGGGATAACCTACCTCAAAATAAAAAATACGGGCCAGCAGGATGACTCAGCAGCTTGCCACCAAGCCCAAAGATCTGAGTTCTGGGACCCACATGATGGAAGGAGAGAACCAACTCCTACAAGTTGTTTTCTGACCCGGACACATGCACTGTGGTATGTGTACACACACACACAAGCATGCGTGCACACACACACACTAAATGTAACAAATTTTTAATTAAATATTCAAAACTGTCTGGGCTATAGATCAGTGGTGAAGTGTGAGCCTGGTATGTGCAAGGCCCTGGGTTTGATCTTCACTATCCCTAGCCCCAAATCTTAAGATTAAATTTTTTGTTTTGTCCACAAAAGTATTGTTTGTACACAGTTTTGCAGTACTTGATAACTTGTTGCTAGGATGCCTTCTGTGATCTAACTTAAGTGATGTACATGCAACCTGTTTAAATTTCTTTTATTCTATTGAACTGAATTAATGGACTGCTTAATAATAAAGGAAAAATGTCATCCTTTATTTTTACTAAGATAAAGCAGAAAATGTAGAAATGCTATCAGTTTCTGTACTGTGTTCTTACTCCCATCCTTGGTTCCTACAAGGAAATTGTCTGCATTTGGGCATGTTTCTTTTCAAGATAGGTGTGACTTAGGACAGACAAGTGAATCTTCCTGGACCACAATGTAGCTGTGCTGATCCCATGCCCTTCCGTGGACTGGAAGCAGTTGTGCAGAATCAAATCTTAGATTTGTATCATAAAGGGAAAGATGCAAAACCATTGGCTGCCACTCCTTTTTGTGAGCAGCTTTTGCCAGCACCGTCTTCATTTCTGTTGTCATGGATTCTCACTGAACCCTCCCCTCCACAATGACTGTGTAGGTGAAGGAAGGGAGCACAGGGTGGATACATAATGCCTCATTGAACTGTAATCCTCTTAAGATACAGCAGTGAACTAGGGGTTTAGTAAATACAAACATTTGGGACTTTCTCAACATGCTTCCATACTTTGAATAGCTCAGGTCCCCCCAAAAATCTCTTTTCTCAAGCTCAGATGGAATTATTTCTTTTATGGAACTTCCTGGTATCCCCAAAGTAGTTCTGCCATTCCCTAATAATTTTCTCAAAATCTCACAGTAAGAATATACTTTACTACATTATCAAATTGCATAATAATTTTTATTTATGAACTTTTTTATACTTGAACTCTTAATGCTTGCATTTCAGAGGGTTGACTAAATATTTGTTGAATAATGAACTATGACAAACATAGCAGTGCCAAGAATGTCACAAACACATGTGTTTTTTAAAGTACATATATCATTTATTGAACACATGGGTGTTTAAAACAGACTTTTCCTCTTCTGACAGGACCAGTGTTCCCTTTCAACTTTCAAAATGAATATCCATGCAACACTCAGCGTTTACAAAGTGGAGGTGGCAGAGTAAGTCTTCAAAATTTAAGAGATTGGGTCTGGGGATAGCTCGGTACAGCACGTGCTTCCCCGGGTACATTTCAATCTAAATACACATTTAGTTGGTATAGTAACACGTGTTAGGTGGCTATTGCTGGATCCTATGTTTCAGACATCTATTAATATAATAATAGAATGGCACCTGTATACTATATTAATAAAATGTCACCCATATACATCTTAGCCAGCATTTAAAAATATTTAAATATATTTTTATGTGTGTAAGTGTTTTGCCCACATGCATGTATGTAAGTGTACATTGGCCATGCAATGCCCACAGAGGCTAGAAGAGGGTGTTGGAGGCCCTGAAACTGGAGTTATGGGTGGTTGTTAGCCTCCATTTGGGTGCTGGAATCAAACCTGGGTTTTCTGGAACAGCAATCAGGCCTCTTAACTGCTCAGTCATCTCTCTAACTGCTTACTCCGCTTTTAAAATCTAAACATTTTCCTGTATTTTTCTAAAAAATTTAAAAGAAAAGCCTAACAATTCAAAACCCTCTGTATATCTTTCGCCAGTTTCGTTTCCTATCCTTCCCAGATGTAACTCTTCTGTTTATTATTTTTGGACTGTTTCTGCAATAAATAGAATTCTTTTAACTGTCTTATAATCTTTAGGTTTATTTTTATTTTTAAGTATGTATAAATGTGTGTGTGTCTGTGGATTATGTGCACATAAGTACAGGTGCCTGTGGAAACTAAAGGCATCAGAGCTCCCAATAGCCGGATCTACAGGCCATCGGGAGCTACCAGATGTAGTTACTGGGAATTGAACTCAGTTTCTCTGAAAGAGTCATCTCTCCAGCCCAAAATTTTTTAAATAAGTAATAATACATTGATTTTATCAGTCTTATTTCACAGTAATACTTCTATTAAAAATTAAATTTTTACTAAGTGAAATAGTCACAAAGTATAAAATTCAAAATGTACAAAGTTATATTTCATGGAAATTTTCCCCCTGGTTTGTCTCCTTCTGACATATTTCCAACCTAAGTAACCTTTCTTATCCGGATATTGTCAGAAGTAAGCTGTGTATGTACAAGCATTAACATATTTATAACTAGAATACTAGGCAAATTTAAAACAAATAGAGCAGCTCTGTGTGTGCTGACATAGGAAAATACTTTAGCTTGTCAGAACATACCACATTGCTGGTCCACTTCCTGTTGATGGGCTCTTGTTTCTATTTTATAATAAATGTTACAATGCCTATTGCATGTTTCATTTTTTTCTCAAGTTTGAGAGGTTCTCTGTGATATAAAGCAGGACAGATTAATATTGCTAGGTTAAAAGGTGTTCTTCAGCTTTTTTTCCACTCACTAGTTGATATCTCCAGTAAACATTGCTTCTAGGTGTTCATGCCTGGACATTCTAAGTTCATTAGCTTTACTATCTGTCATTTGAGTTATTGTTGTTTCAGTTTCATCAAATATTTTATCCCTGTACAATATGAGTTACTATTTTTCTAGCTCTTGGTAACACTTTCTGTGCTATCCTCTAATCCTTCAGCTTTTCATGAAGGCTCTGATGTTTTCTATGTCTTTACCTTGGTATTGTCAGACTTTGAGGTTTTGTTTTTGTGCAGTGGTTGAGAACTCCTGTCTTTGTTGGTTTTCATTTTTGTTGTCTCTTGCTAGAGAAGTGGACTGTCTTTCCATTGTTCAGTTTGGCTACTTACAGTTTTGCACATGTGCTAATTGCCAGCTCACACCACTTACTCATTTTTTTCTTTTATTGCCTTTTTCTCATGCCTGGAAATACATTCTGCATTTTGATTATTGTTTTTCTATATACGGTAAATATTTTCTTTTCATGAACTTGGTCTCTGAGAGAGTTGTTTGATATTTGGGGAATTAGTGAATTCTAAGAACAGATGTCAGGTTTATCCTTGTATTTTCAGGACAAAGCATAGTGTTCCTTGTGTCTTGAATACGCTGTGTTCTTTAAGTAAAAGGATTCATCAAAGCCTTTGCTAACCTATTTGACACCTTTATAAGAATTAGAAGAAAATTACAGAACAGTGTAGGTTTTGTTACAATAATGTATATTGGTTCTGTGAAGGATGCTCCTTTAATAGACAGCCTTCACAACTCCATGTAGTAGCCCTGAATTTCAGAATCCAGTTCATCTATCTTACCTGTTATTTTGACTTGGACACCAGACTCCTCTGCTCTTTGCTTTCCTTGACTGTGATATTGGTGATCAGACTTACCTTTATATGATTATGGTGCTTAGATAAAAAAGCATAGAGATAATCACTTTGCAAAACTTTTAGTAAGTATGGTTTTACATGTTTTGAAACATTTGACATAATGATTATTTTAGTATGACAGTATAATTTTAACTTTGTCTTGCACTTAGGTAGCTGTTACAAAGCTAATCTGTTCATCTACTAAAATTTTAGATTTGAGAAATGCATTTTTATACTTATTTATTGTGTGTGTGTGTGTGTGTGTGTGTGTGTGTGTGTGTGTGTTCAGGCATCTGGAGGTCAGAGGACAACTTGTGGGTTTCAGTTTTCTCCTTTCACCAGGTGAGTCTAGTCATCAAGTTCAGGTTGCTTAGGCTTGGCATCGAGCACCTTTACCAGCTGAACCATCCTCCCAGCCCAAGAAATATATGTTTTTCATTCTTGAAGTGACATATTGTTAATTTGATATAACAGTCAGGAAGAATATTGGAAAAATCTCTAGCATTTTCTTTTTTCTGTCTCTTCTTAAAACTGCTATTACTTGCCTTTTCTGAGGATTTATTTTGATGTCTGAGTTGTGGAGCACCATCTTATTTTTATTCTGCCATAAAGTTAGATAGTCTTTCTATCTTTAGGCACTGTGATATGGTAGCATTTGTAGAAATTTAAGGAATGGCTTATAACTTGCCAATAGAGCAACAACTGGGAGCAAAGACGTTTATTTTTCAGGGTATGTGACTCTAAAGAAATCCCCTTCAGTCAATTATGATGGTCATGGACTCTTGGCACAATAACCTTTGTCAGTATGAGAGTAGATCATCTTTTAGGGGTAGATTGCATAAGTTTATAGGACTCGTGTATGAAATTAGAAGAACATTGTCTGTTTTGTCCTCTGGGGTTCTCTAGTATCATAGGTGTGTTTTCTACTTCTAGGGAGAGTAGTGGATAACCAAATTAGAATTAGATTGTCTCTTGATGAGCAGAGAATCAGAAGAAAAAGAGTGAAAAATGGATTTTTAAAATGTCATCAGATTACTTTAGCCAATCTCACAATAAAATATAGTTCAAGTAGAATCATAAAACTTTCGTCTCCTTAGGACATTGTGTGCCACCACTGCTTCTGATGTAGGCTTTTTGTTTGTTGTTTTGTTTTGTTCTGTTTTGTTTAGTTTTGTTTTGTTTTTGGTCTCATTACTTGAATCAGTTTTTATTACCTCAGTTTCCCAGGTGTTAGGCAAAACAGCTCATATGCTCACTTTGTTTTTAATATTTATTTTTATTTATATGTATGTACATGTTTCTGTGAGTGAAACATATATACAGGTGCTCGGGAGAACCAGAAGTGGGTGCCAGATTCCCTGGAGCAGGAGTTAGAGGGGGCTTTGAGCCACTTAGTGTGGGTGCAGTGAACTTCTGTCTTCTGAAAGAGCAGCTCTTATACACTGAGTCACCTCTGTAGCCCTTTATGTTTGCTTTTAAACTGGCCCAAGATCATCTTTGTATGGAATTTTAAAAGTAAATAATTTTTGTATAATTTTATACATAAAAATGTTTTAATCAATTGAAAGATCTTAGGATTATTTATCTTTGGTACCATATATTTTGTCTTTTAAAAATCATTATAATCTGGTAAAAATTGTTTTGCAAATATATTTTGAAAGATACTTTAAAAATATGTTAAATTTATTCTTTTACAATTTCATACATGTATATAATAATGCATTTTCATCATAATCCACCCTTCCATCCCCATTTTTTTATCCCTCTCCCACTCAATCAGGAACCCTTCTTCCCAGTATGTCCCCTCTTAATTTCATGTCTTTTTTTACATAACCCACTGAGTTTAATTAGGGCTGCTTGCATGTGCATAAGTATGGACTTATTTACATGAACACCTTTCTACTGCCTACATCCCTAAAGAAAAATGACTGCCTCTCTTCCAGAAGCCATTAACTGCTAGAAGTCCTGAGCTAGGGTGAGATCTCATGTGTCCCTCCCCCATCCATACTGGTGTTGATGGGCTCAATCTTGTATGGATCTTGTGCTGACCATAGCTGCTGTGAGTTCATGTGTGCAATGACCTGTAATGTCCAGAAGACAACAGTTCACAGTAGTTCTCCCTATCCTCCAGCTCTCACATTCTTTCCACTCCCTGTTTCTGAGGTATTCCTTGAATCTTGGGGGATGAGGGTGATATAGATGTCCCATTTAGAGCTGATCACTCAACAATCACCTCATCTCAGCACTTTTACCAGATACAAATCTTAGCATTAACTACTGCCCACTGAAAATAAAGCTTCTTTGACAAAGGTTCTGTGGTTTTTAAACATAAATATTTAGAAATGAGTTTGATGTGTCCATTTAGCAAAACAATAATAGATTATTCCCTTAGGGCTCTAACTGCCCTCAGCCATGCCTTTTGACCAGATTTATACAATCAGATACAAATTATCTTCTGAGAAGTGGGCCTCAAGTCCAATCAGAATGTGGCTGGTTACCATCATAACATTCATGCCACTATTGCACCATTGGGCTCATCTTGCCTGGAAGGTCATTGTAGCATTCAGGGTCCACTGTTGGGTAAGACCATTTCCTCCACTGGTCTGTATAGCACCTTCTAGCATTACAAAACTAGCCTGCTAGGATTAAATTTTCAGGTCAGTTCCAGCTTGATTTCTCTTTGTTATGCAGCTGAAGTATATGGTATCTTCAGCAGTAGGGTCTTAATATTTAATTCTGATGGGCATCCAAGAGTAATAGCAATAGTCTGCATGTTTTAGGGCCTCCATAGCCAATGACTCACAGGGAGGTGTGAGACTCCTGTCTCCGTATATAGACCAGGCTGATCTCAAGTTTACAGTCCTCCCTCCTCTGCATCCTGAGTGCAAGTTTATAAGCATATACACTATAACATCAGTTTTCTGCTGTTCATTTTAAATGGTGGTTTATTAGTTGACTCCTTGTAATTATCTTGATCAATGTTTTAATGATTAAAAATACTTCTGGATTATAAACTATACATAAAACTTTTAAAACCAAATTTAAAAGTACATTTTCTTCTTACTCAACAGTGTAAGACAAATGGAATGCAAGCCTTTTCTCAAGGTCTTAATGAACAGCAGCAACATCAGTCTCCAGTTAAAAAAGGTGAAGTTTTACAAGACTTTTCAGATTTTTATCACAGAGTATCTTTGCTATTCATATAAAGTTAACTTATTTTGTGATTTGGATATAGATTTATATGGATAAGAAATTTTATTATATTTTTAGCTTAATTCCTCTCTGGATTGGTCATTGTAGTAGCTTAACTGCTGTAAAGGCAATACCAGAATAACAGTGGCCTAAACAAGATGGACGTTTATTTCTATGCTTTATATATTATTCAAACTCTGAGAATTGCACTGAGTAGCTCTGCTTCAAGAAGTCCGTGCTGCACCAGCATCCTCTTGTTTCACTGTTTATGCCATACTCAACAATGACTTCTATCTCATGACGCAAGATAACTGCCCATGCTCCAGCTCCCATGTCCTATGTCTAGCCACCAGGAAAGAGAAAAGAGGCAAGTTAATCTTAACACCATGACCCAGCAGTTGCCTGTGTTACCTCTTTCTATTTCTAGAATTTAGTTATGCTGTCTGTAGTGACAAAGCAGACTGGGACATACATGTAGTCTTTAACTGAGCAAATGGTTAATTCTGTTACTGAAGCAGAAGGAAACAAACACTCTTGGGAAAGATCCAATAGTCTCTCCTATACTAGAAACATCTGTAAATATATTCTTTATATTATTATAACTGTATAAATATGACTGCCTAGGCAAGAACAGCATATCTCCTTTTTCACACGATGCTTTATTTTCTTCTGGAAATATTGTTTGCTTTGTTTTTGTTTATAACTTGCTAAATATTTCACTCAGATGCTCAAATAATGCTAACACTATAATGGAGTTTATCAATTCTTTATTTTTTTTCTCATAGAAAGGGCTTTCCTTTCAGAATCCCCTTTATCCCATTCCAGTATAGACTAGTTCTTCCATACCACTGTTTATCTTTTGTCATAGAATAAATCTTTACTTTCATAGGACAGCCCTTTCAAGTTATTTGATTTCTTTTGGTCTTCTTTCCTCCTCTCTTCCTGTTTCCTTTCAAAACTGAAGCAAACATTGTCATTTTAACTACTCTGTAAAGTAGGATTCTATAGTTTTTGTTACAGTCAAAATGTGCAACCATCATTCTTACCTAACTCTACATTTTTGTTATTCTTGAAATAAGCTGCTAAATGGGTCCATTTAGCACTTAATCCTCACTTTCTCATCATCCTAAGAACTGATAAATTCAAATCTACTTCTCTTTGTATGGATTTACCTTAATTATGGGCATCCCATAAATGGAAGTAGAGAGCATTTGTTATTTTCTCTTGCTTCCTTTTCTATGAGGGTCATACATGTTGTACATGTTTCAGTATTTCTTTTTATGACTGAGTGGTATGCTGTTGAGTGGAATATGCCACATGCTTATCAACTTATCAGGTGAAAAGTGAACATTTGGGGTGCTTTCCCTTTTTTGGTCATTATGAATAAAGTTGCTATGGAGATTTATATGTACGTTTAAGAATATTTTCTTGCATTTCTCAGGTATATGTCTGGGAGTAGTCTTAATAAATCATATGGTAATTTTGTTTTCAACTTTTTGAGGAACTGCCAAACTGTTATTTACAATTTTCCATTCTCAGTAGGATTGCACTAAGGTTCCAATTTCTTGATATCCTTCTTGTCATTTAAAATGATAGCCATCTTAGTTGGTGAGAATTGCTAACTCATTGTGGTTTTGATGTGCACTTCTCTTTTCATGTGCTTATTGGTTATTTATATTTGTTCTTTGGAAATGTGTCTAAGTCTTTAGACGATATTTGGTTGGATTTGTCTTACTGATTTCTAAGAGTGTATTGGTTACTTTTCTCTTGCTCTGATGAAGCACCATGAGCAAGGCAACTTAGAGAAGGAAGAGTTTATTTGGCTTATGGTTCCAGAGGGATTAGAGTCCATCATGGCAGGAAGGCATGAAAGCAGAGGTGGGCAGAGCAGAAAACTGAGGGCTCACATCTTCACGCACAGGTAACTGAGACAAATTGAAAGTGGGACCAGGCTATGAACGCTCAAAGTCAGCCTCAATGACATACTTCCTCCAGCAAGGCTGCACCTCTGAAACGTTCCATGACCTTCCCTAAACAGCACCACCAGCTGACCAACAAATACTTGGTGCCCATGAGGAACATTCTCATTCAAATCATCACATGCCACACCCTGACCCCCATAAGCTCATGACAATATCATAATGCAAAAATGCATTTAGTCCAATTTAAAAGTCTCCATAATCTTTAACATTCTCAGCACTGTTCAAAAGTCCAAAGCCTCTTCTGAGATGCAGGGAATTCTCTAAACTGTAACCTAATGCAAAAATAAAAAAGCAAGTTACATACTTCCAACATAAAATGGAACTGAATATACATCCCCATTCCAAAAAGAGGCATGGGGCGGCATAGTGGAGAAATACAGGCCCAAAACAAGACAGAAACCCAACAGGGCAAACACTATATCACATCCTGTGTCTCCATATCTTATGCCTGAGATTTTAGTTCCCAAAGGCTTAGATGACTCAGCCCCCTCCATCTTTGCTGCTTACAAACATGCATTTTTCTCTTGGGTTTGTACCACTTCCTGTATACAATTCTCCTTGGCAGATGGTTCTGGCATCTCCAACATCTTGGGGTCTCCACTGCAAACCAGGTTTGACCTTCACAGCTTCACACCATGGCCTCTCAGGGCTTCTTGGCCTCCCAGTGCCTTCTTTTCATTGAGACTCCCCTGCTATACAATGTCTTGTCTCAGGAAGAATCAATGACCCCCTCACTCTTGAATCTTTCATGTCTTTAAAGGTAGCACCACATAAGTACATTGCCAAGTTATGCTATCATCTTGGGATGGACTTTGGTCCCCTTCATCTACAATACCAGTAACTTTTGTACATTATGGTTTTCCAGGAGCAGAAGCTTAGCTGGGTGGTAGTCTTGCCCTGAGGACAGGCTTTCCATTGCTACACTGAAGAAAAGGAAGCATCTCAGTAATGGTGCTAATCTCCTTAGCAAAGAGGGCCTCTCTTCCTTTTGTTTCCTAGCTCTCTTTTCCTTTTCAAATTATATTTTGTATTTCTTTCTGCCCAACTTGCTCTTTTCCATTGTAGACACATGCATAACATTCACCATTGTAGACATATGCATAATATTAACCATTTATAACCGTACCATAGATTCAGCAGTGGGCTGTCTTGAAATTTCCTGTGCCAAAGAAATTAGTCCATTATGTTTTAATTTAGCCACAGGTAGCCAGATTCTTTGCCAAAATAACTCAGTTGCTGTTTAAGTCCTTGTTTCCAATTGCCCTCAGAAACATCTTCAGCTGGGCCTCGACTAGGATGGCCCATTAAGCTCTGCTTACAACATTCAACCACTTTTCTAGTCTAGACTTCCAAAGTCTTCCACATTCCTCCAAAAAACAGCATGGTCAGGTTTTCACAGCAACAGTGCTCTCACTTTCTCTCTTTCTCTCACTCTCGCTTTCCCTCTCCAACTTCTGCATTTGTTGCTTTTCTGTTGCTGTGATAAAACACCATCACCCTTAAAGGGTGTGACACTGGGTAGGTTAACCAGGCACCAGTGGATGAACCCACACTGAAGGGCATTTAGGGACACAAATTTGACTCAATAAGCCTTAAAAAAACACAATATATATAATAGAGTACATGAAATCAGGTGGAGGGTAATGAGGTGCAGATAGGATGGGGGATCTAAATATGATCAAAATAATTGTATATAATTCATAAAACTTCAATTCAAAATAAACAAAAGACACCATGACCAAAGCAACTTAGAGAGGAAAAGTTTATTTGGCTTACAGTTCCAGAGGGATGTGACCATTATGGCAGGGAGGCATCTCAGCAGAGGTGGCTGGAGCAGAAAACTTAGTCTTCACATCTTCAAGCATGAACAGGAAACAGAGACAGACACACTGGACCTGGAAGATACTCATTCAAACCACCACAAAGAGATTCTTTCCATTTGGATACTAACCCTTATCAGATATATGATTTTCAAATGTTTCTCCTGTACTTGAACTTGTCTTTTCATTTTCTTCTTTTAAGGCACAGCATTTTAATTTTGATGAAGTCTGATTTGCACTTTTTTCTTTCATTGCTGTTTTAGAATTATATTTTTTAAATTATCCAGTCTTATGAAGATTTATCATTGTTTCCTTCAGTATTTTATATTTTTATAACTTTGAGGTTTTGGTCCATTTTGAGTTCATTCATAGATATTATGAGATAAAAGTCCAGCTTCATTGTTTTCCTGCGACTATTCAGTAGCTATGTGGTAGTCTCTTTATTTTTCCACTGAATGACCTTGAATGGCGTTGACACCTCCGTTGGTAATCAGTTGACACAACCATAGATGTTTGCTCCTGTACTCTGAGTTTCCTTCCTTTGTTCTATATTTTCACCCTTCTGCCAGTACCACACTGCTTTGATTACTGTAGCCATATCGTAAGTTTTGATATTTGGTAGCATAACCCCCCACCAACATTATTCTTTTTCAACGAGATCATTTAGGCTATGTGGAATTCTTTGAAATTCCATGTGATTTTTAGGATCAGTTCCTCCATTTACCTAATAGAGGCCATCAAAACTTTGATAGTGATGACACTGAATCTATAGATCATTTGGAAGGAATATTACCAACTTAAAATACCATGTCTTCCAATCAGTGATCAAGGCACATGCTTGTTCCAGCTGGTACTATCTCTTGGTGCAGGAATATCTGACAAATAGATTAAGCTTTTAATATTATGGAGTTCAGAGAAATCTGACCTTTACAGTTGTTTACTAGCTTATTGCTCTTGCGGAGGGGCACACTTTTAAAGTTCCTGACTTGACTTTTCTGTGACACCACTCATGTTTTGCTTGATTCTCATATTTTCTTCCTTTTTAAATTTATTTCCTCATTTTGCTCAAATGCATTCTTTCTTTTTCTTTAGACCAGGGTATCCCTGTAGCCCCAGCTGGTCTGGAACTTGCTGTGTAAACCAGCTAGCTTCAGTCTCATAGATCCACCTGCCTCAGCCTCCCAAGTCCTCGGATTAAAGGTGTGTGCCACTATGTTGGCTCAACTTCAGAAGTTTGATGCATTCTTCAGAAGTTTGATGAAGAAAAATATCAAGGACCAGAGAGATGACTAGTGGTTAAGAGCGCTGCCTACTCTTGCAGAGGACCTGAATTCAGTTCCCATATGGCAGCTAACAACCATCCATAACTCCAGTTCCAAGGAATCTAATGCCCTCTTCCAGCCTCTGTAGGCATTGCATGGCATGGGTTCACTTACATACACACAGGCAATACACTCATACACATAAAATAAACAAAAATAAAATATTTTTTAAAATATCAAGCAAGTGATTTCCCCCCAGGTTTGTCTATTTAAAAACAGATTCCTTTATTCTACTGTCACACTTGATTGATAGTCTTGCTAGGTAAAAAATGTCATTTGAAGATGCGTTCTCAAACATGCATACCAAGTGAAATAAGATATATGAAAAATTTGAGCTATTTTAAGTTTTCATTTATGTGAACCATCTTGAAAAGGCAAGTCTGTAGAACTGTAAATTAGAGGAAGGGTGAACTTAGTGTCAAGACTTGATATCTGCAGTTGGAATATTTTTGTGCATTTGTTTGGTAATTTTTCTTCATTTTCTCTGTTCCTTTCTAAAGCTCCTATTTCAGCCCATTATATTAATAACATTATTTCACTAGAATTGACTCGAATTTTCTGACATTTCCTTAATTATTTTTCACCTTACCTTTCCCCCCATTCATAGTTTTCCTTGGTTTCCTTTACCAGCATCAGAATCTGATTCGAAATTATTAATCCTAAGTTCTGGGTCAGTGCTCATTTCTATCACTGAAAGCGTCTTTTAAAAAAGTTTATTTTTTAGCTTTAGATACTTAAGTGACAATTGAATTTATTCTTATAATTGTTTTAATAGCTTTTGTATAATCCTCATCGCTATTATGTGATATAAAATGTATTTATCAAATCTGTAATCATTATGCCAAAAAATCTGAATTACTGTAATATTTTGTATATTGTTAAAACTGTAACTTTAATTGTAAAAAAAATTTAAAATAAAAATAAATAAATAAAAAAATAAAAAAGTTTATTTTTATTTTGTGTGTATGAGTGTTTTGTCTGAATGTAAGGTGTACTGCATGCCTGCAGTGCCTGCAGAAGCTTGGAACTGGACTTATGGATGATTAACCGTCATGTGGGTTCTGGGAACTGAACTTGGGTCCTTTGTGAGAGAGCCAGTGCTTCTAACCACTGAGCCTGCTCTTCAGCCCCTCAAATTCTTATTAGTCAATTTTTAAAGCATTACAGCAGCAGTAGCTACCTAGTCACTCTCTTCCCATCTTTCCTATTATCCAAATTTAAAATCTCCTACCCTCAAACTTCTATCCCTGAAGAGTTTTATAGAGATACAATTTAGACGTTATAAAAATAACCATTTTAAATATATGCTTTATTGTCTACTTGATAAATTTTCAAGAATTTTATAAGCTTTACTTTATTTCAGTTTTAAAATCTCCATCACCACAAATGCACTCTGTACATGTGCATCAGTCCCATTCCCACACTCAATTTCAGGCAGCTTTTGCTATTTCTCATTTCTAGATGTTTCATGTCATTGTATCGTAAAATACGTATTTATTTGTATATAACTGCTTTCACATAGCAGTTTTTAAAGGTTTCTTTACATTTTGGCATATATTACATTGAAATTAGTGAATAGGAATTCCATTCTATTTTATCAATTTTAATTACTATGATTTTTTTATTATTGTTGATAATGCTCCTATGAATATTTGTCTTTGTGTGGGTTTATTTTCTTTCTCTTAGTTAGAATAGCTGACAT